>NC_059279.1:11750764-11785764 GCF_017591435.1 Portunus trituberculatus | reverse complement strand
ATGCTAAGGGATCACATGAAGATCAGCCACCACACCTACAACTCTGCAGGCGTGTTGGCTATCAGGTTAGATGAGGCAAGATCATTCTTTGTTAATTTTACTCACTTCAATTTTTCCTGTTGTTGATTTGACGGCAGCAGTAGCAGTGATAACAATGACAGTGATAATATAAAAAAAATAATAATAGTAGTAGTAATAATAATAATAATAATAATAATAATAATAATAATAATAATAATAATGATGATGATGATGATGACGACAGTAGTAGTAGTAGTAGTAGTAGTAGTAGTAGTAGTTGTTATTGTTGCGGTAGGAGTCGTAGTAAAGGAAGTATCAAGAAAATAAGTAGAAAGAACATCGCCGTCTCTTGACATTCATGCCTTTGGTTCATGCGAGAACTAAAATGCAGTGCTCGGCACAATAATGTAGGTCAAGATACATGCAACTTTCTCTCTCTCTCTCTCTCTCTCTCTCTCTCTCTCTCTCTTAATGAAATGCAACGATGATTTTCGTATCAACCCTGTCATCCACTGTATCAACATGATACTTGCAGCTTTTTCGTTTATCTCTCGGTATAAAAACTTATGCTTCAACATGCTTTGTACATCCTAGCTCGATGTATGCTCAAGTAAACACAACTTTTTATCATTTCTTGTTGGAACAATTTTCAACCCTTGCTGAATCATTCATACAAGTTTTAAAACGTATGTAATGGTTTAACAAAAAATAAATATTATAAAATGCGATGGAGGTAGTTTATAGCAAAATGCAAGTATAAAAATACACTTCATGGCAACAAGACCTGATTCTTGGGACTGCCAGACGTAGGTATTTACAACTGTAGAGACATGATAGAATTGTTCATATCACCACAGAACTTCAGAGGTGAGTGTATTAACCAGCATTTCTACACCAGAATTTGTGTTTTTTGTATTGTTATAGTGTTAGTTGCTGTATTGTTGGCTTAAGACAGCTGTATTACGGATATCGGACATTAATTGAACACCGTGAGTGGATGTCTCTCCTATCTGATAAAAGTTGGTATGTCACTGATCTGCGGTACTGTTGTATATTGCTTTCATCCGAGTGGTCGTCAAGGTGATATAGTTCGTTGGCTTCCCGGGAATGTTCACAGATGAGTGCATTGACTCTGACGTCTCTACAGCAGAGATTGCACGGTGCCATAGACAATGATGTTTTTTTTTTCTATCATTTATGTTTCAGATCAAAATTATTGTTAAAATCATGTTAAACACCAAGGACATCATGACGGTGAGAGTGAGTGTCGCTATCCAGTGAGGTGGTTGTGTTGAGATGACGATGCGTTCAAGCAACGGTCCGTATATCATACATCCGTACTATTGGTTGTCATGGTTATTCGAAAATTTAGCGCCAACAAGTGCACGCAATTATAAACAAGAGCAACTACAGTTTAAAGCGTTATGTTGTAACAAATTTGGCAGGCTATTACAGACGATTACACAACACACATATAAAAGAGGAAAATAATTATTTATTTAATGCTATAATTTTTCCTTATAAAACAATAATGAAAAGAGATTTAAAAAACTCCGGATACGTCAGTAACGAGAAAAAAGTGCAAGCAATAGGAACATTATGAGGAGATACGTAATGGAATGTGGGTTATTGTGACGCACGTAATTTCCTTGACACAGTTAACACACCTTCAAGAGCGCCTTTTTTTTTTTTTTCATCGCTCGTGGTGTTTTTACAATGAATTCTTTAGCAGCTTGTGGATTTCCTGACAGTAGTGTGTTTCACGGAGTGCTGATTTCACATCCTGCTCGCTGGAGTTTCTTCTCCAGCCCACTGGCAAGCTAGCTAAGAGGCTCGTTCCTCAGTGCCAAACCACTTTCGTACGCTGTTTTATAAAGATCCAGTGTCACGGTTCTTGAAAACTTCAATGACAGATTTTCCATGTTTATAAGAATATCAAATAAACAATGCAAAATCTAGAATGGAGTCAATGAATGCAGGACATCAATTTGCGCAACATACAGAGGCAAGTGTCTTGCGCATATGTAAAAGGAAGATCATGCAAATCCATCCGCCAGTTTCATTCGCTGAAACCGCCACCTGTTGACTGTCTACAAATTACTAATAAGAATCCACCAGTTTTGACGTCTCAGTCGCCTGTTAACAAAACAGGTCCTGTGTGGTGTTTTCACGCGAGTCACTCTACACCTCGATATAATGACTTCTCAGTCTCTGAGGCGGTGAATGACTTGTGCTTTGTGGGATCCCCACTGAAACCTAGCTATGAACGCAACTGCCTTGTCCTCAATGGTCATGAACTCATTTGCCGAATGCTGAATTGACATGCACTTATTTGCCGAGAGCTCAATTGTCTCTTATCATGTACTTTATTTTCTTGTTCTTGATTCTCATGGCCATTTGTCGTATCCTTAATTGTCGTGCGTTCAGTATTTGGCACTCACATCCTTTAAGCTCACTTACTCGTACTGAATTGCCGTGAATTCAATCAGCTCACTTACTGGTACTGAATTGCCGTGAATTCAATCATTGTGTCATTAGATTTCGTGCACTGAGAAATGATTATTGGAACTCAGTGTTAGTGCTCAATTGTTGCACTCAGTCGTCATGCGCTTAATAGTTATGTGTTCAGTCGTAGGCACCCAAAATTCCATGTTAGATAGAGGTATGGTCAATACTTGTGTTCTCAAAAATCATGTGCCCAATGGTGGTACATGCAATTCGGAGGGAACTTGTACTTCAAACAACCTGTTAACAAAGCTTCTGCAGTAGTTTTTCTACTAACAATAAAGAAACCTTCATAATTGTTTAAACTATAATTCTTGCAAACATTATGGCATGCAAAGGTATTAAAGTGAATATCACACCTGCATTTTTTTTTTTTTTTTTTAGTTAGAAGGAAATGTGTTGCTTTACTCTTTTATCTTTCAGATAATTCAAAAAGCATTCGACAAACATCCATTTTTCATTTAAAAGGTAGTTTCTGAAAAAAAAAGTGGTTCACATATATACGTACAAACAAATTTTCTGTGATACATGTAATGGAAAAAATATCTTGTAAAGTTATTTTATTGCCAACATTTGACATAAAAAAACCGAAGTTTACATTCTTCCTTTACAAACTCTTACTCTCTAGAATCTAGATATACATGAGCGAGCACTCAGAAATATTCTATGAACCTTAATACATGAGAAGTTCATGAAGGCTCACTGTGTTTCCAGGATGAGGTGAACGAGATAATAATTTCAAGTTTCTCGTCGACAGATGAAGCTGATAACACTGTTTGTAGTAGTGGCAGCACTGACGGGGAATGTCGCAGGAGTGTTGCCACCCGCTGAGAGATCCTACAAGATCCTGATGCTCCTTCCTGTCTCCGCTAAGAGTCATTGGAACATGTTCATGGCCATAGCCGAAGTTTTGGCTGACCATGGCCACAAGGTGGGATGTGGTACTTTTTAAAGTGACGTAATGCATTTGTTCATACCAACTCCATCTTCCGTTCTTATTACACGTGTTTTTTTCATTCACAGATCGTGATGATCACCAACCATCCAAAAGTTTCTACACATCCAAATATTCATGAGATCCACCATGAGCTGCGGCATATGAAATTACCTGACATGTTTAACAAGGGAAAGGAAATGTCCGGTGGCTTATCAGCTTTCCGTGATTTCTTACCGGCTATGTTCAGGGACTTGTACAAACTACCGTCAGTCAAGCACTTGTACGAAAAAAGGAAAGAGTTTGATCTTATCATTGTCAACCACATGTTTAATGAGGTAAGTAAAAAAACGAACCAATCACAAGAAGATATGACAGGACGAAAACAGAGGAAGCTGCATGTTACAGTCCTTGAATGAAACAAACCTAACTTTCTTTACTATCATCTTCATCCTTAGATTTGTCTAATCTTTAAAGCCATCATGATTCAGTATTACATTTCGATAATGCATCGCCAACACCTCTTCAGTTTCATCGGGTGCCGTGTTGTCCCCAGATTATGTACCCGTTCGTCCACGAGCTTCCCTTCATCACTATCGCCACCATTGCGATGGACCACCGACAGAGTGCCGTCCTGGGGAACGTTCTTAACCCTTCCTACGCCCCCAACTCCCTCGTTGGCTACCGCTGTCCCTTGTCTTTGTGGCAGAGAGTCAAGAACACAGTCATTCACTCCTGGCTACCATTCTACTGGAGAAAATGGGCTATTGTTCCACTCCTTCAGAAGGAGGTTAGTTGTCGTCATTTTTTTCTATTGTGACACGCAGTGGAGCGCTGACATTTAATAAGATAAGATTAAAATATTGGATCAGTTTTTCAATTATTATTATGGTTGATTGGAGTTCTAGTATATATTTTGAACCCTTTTCAGATCTCAGCGCAGTTCCCTGACTTGCCGCCGCTGATGGATATTGAGAGGAACCAGAGTCTGACCCTGATGAACAGTCATTTCAGCATTACCACGCCGGTGCCCCTCCTGCCCTCACAAGTGGAGGTCGGCGCCATACACTGCCGTCCTGCAAAACCCCTACCTCAGGTATTATGAAACGATAGTCATCAACGTTTCTAAGGGAGTCACATGTGAAAAAAATCAGTGTAGGGAAAGCATAGACACATTATCTGTCTTTTGTTTTGGCACTTTTATCCATCAATAGGAACAATTACTATCGGTTTATTCATCTATAAGTCTATCTACTTTCTTGTTGATTTATCGATTCATCTACTTATCATTATCATTTTATGCATTACTTTAAGTAAGACATTACATGGGAAGATAAAAATGAACACACTGCTTGCTCACCCTAGTAAATTTTCATAACTTTGTGGGCGTAGAGACCATAAAAGGCGTTCATTATTTTTCATCATGCAGGCATCCAACATCTTTACATCTTGTCGCACACACACACACACACACACACACACACACACACACACACGGCCCGGTAGCTCAGTGGTTAGAGCGCTGGCTTCACAAGCCAGAGGACCGGGGTTCGATTCCCCGGCCGGGTGGAGATATTTGGGTGTGTCTCCTTTCACGTGTAGCACCTGTTCACCTAGCAGTGAGTAGGTACGGGATGTAAATCGAGGAGTTGTGACCTTGTTGTCCCGGTGTGTGGTGTGTGCCTGGTCTCAGGCCTATCCCAAGATCGGAAATAATGAGCTCTGAGCTCGTTCCGTAGGGTAACGTCTGGGTGTCTCGTCAGAGACTGCAGCAGATCAAACAGTGAATTACACACACACACACACACACACACACACACACACACACACACACACACACACACACAGACACACTGAGGAAGGGAAGATGTCTAAGAGATGTTAAAAAATATAGTTTCCCGCAAAGATGTGTTGAGACTTGGAACAGTTTGAGTGAGGAAGTGGTGTCAGCAAAGAGTGTGCATAGTTTTAAAGAAAAGCCCAGGCCCTGTAAAACTACAACTAATTAAATACAACTAGATAAATACACACACACACACACACACACACACACACACACACACACACACACACACACACACACACACACACACACACACACACACACACACACACACACACACACACACACACACACACACACACACACACACACACACACACACACACACACACACACACACACACACACACACACACACTGCGTAGTGTAGTGGTTAGCACGCTCGACTCGCAATCAAGAGGATCCGAGTTCGAGTCCCGGCGCGGCGAGGCAAATGGGTAAGCCTCTTAATGTGTGGCCCCTGTTCACCTAGCAGTAAATAGGTACGGGATGTAACTCGAGAGGTTGTGGTCTCGCTTTCCCGGTGTGTGGAGTGTGTTGTGGTCTCAGTCCTACCCGAAGATCGGTCTATGAGCTCTGAGCTCGCTCCGTAATGGGGGAAGACTGACTGGGTGACCAGCAGGCGACCGAGGTGAATTACACACACACACACACACACACGAGGAGGTAGTAGACACCTGCCGAAACGATAATTTACTCCTAAAGGCGTTAAATAACACTAGTTTTGGTCTTATATACCAGTTCAGCGGGTGCTGTCAACTTACATTAAAGCTAGCTGTGACCTCGCTAAAAATTTCTCTTTGTTTCTCACAACTCAAAGGGGTAGTCACAACCGGCCTTCTAAAGACAACTATCCTTCTTTACGCAAAATGAGATGCACTTACAGCACACATGCACTCTTCACTTGAATTTCAACATTTTGGTTACTCCAAAACCAGCCTCGAAGTCTGCATCTAGGGAGGGGACCATAAATGCCCCGATATAGACCCTAAATGTACTGACATCACCCTCAATTTCTTCTTCATTAACTTGTGCAACATTCACGGTCTTAGATCTTATTTTCAATCTGTAGAACAGCGCCTCTCCTTTACTGATGTGTCCTTCTCTCTGCAACTTCATCTCAAGTTTCCTTTCCAACCGTTCTATTGCAGCCGTGGTAGACGGCCACTGTTCTTCTCCTAAATCTATTAACGGTGATGTTCCTCAGGGTTCTGTTGTATCACCGACTCTCTTCTTATTATTCATCAATGATCTAAACGAATCTTCTTGCCCTATCCATTCCTACGCTCATGATACCACCCTGCAATTTTCCACGTCTTTTCAGAGACGACCAACCCTTCAGGAAGTCAACAGATCCCACAGGGACGTCACAGAACGGACTGACTTCTGATCTCTCTAAGATTTCTGATTCGGTCAGAGAAAACCTAATAATGTTCAGTGCTTCAAAAACTCAATTCCTCCATCTATCAACTCGACACAGACTTCCAGACAACTATCCCCTCTTCTTCAATGACACTCAACTGTTTCCCTCTTCTACACTGAATATCCACGGTCTGTCCTTCACTTATAATCTAAACTGGAAACTTCACATCTCATCTCTTGCTAAAACAGCTTCTATGAAGTTAGACGTTCTGAGGCGTCTCATCCCTCATCCCTCACTGCTAACTCTGTACAAGGGCTTTATTCGCCTATGTAAGTTCTCATCGAATGTAAAAGGCGTTCCACTAATACATTTTTATTAGATAGAGTTGAATCAAAAACTTTTCGTCTTATCAATTCCTCTCCTTTGACTGACTATCTTCAGCCTCTTTGTCACTGCCACAATGTTACATCTCTTGCTATTTTCTACCCTTATTTTAATGCTAACTGTTCTTCTGACCTAGTTAATTGCATGCCTTCTCTCCTCCCGTGGCCGCGCTGCACAAAATTTTCTTCTTCCTCTCACCCCCTATTATGTACACCCCACTACTGCATGAGTTAACAAGTACTCTCAATCATTCATACCTTTCTCTGGTAAACTCTGGAACTCCCTGCCTGCTTCGGTATTTCCATCTTTCTATGGCTTAAATTAATTTAAGAGGAAGGTTTCAAGACAATTATCTCATTGTCTTTTTTGCCAACTCTGTTGGACATACCCAGGAACTGGCAACTAAGTAGGCCTTTGTTTTTAGGTTTTGTTGCCCTAGATCAGCTTTCTCCTCTTGTGTGTGTGTGTGTGTGTGTGTGTGTGTGTGTGTGTGTGTGTGTGTGTGTATATATATATATATATATATATATATATATATATATATATATATATATATATATATATATATATATATATATATATATATATATATATATATATATATATATATATATATATATATATATATATATATATATATATATATATATATATATATATATATATATATATATATATATATATATATATATATATATATATATATATATATATATATATATATATATATATATATATATATATATATATATATATATATATATATATATATATATATATATATATATATATATATATATATATATATATATATATATATATATATATATATATATATATATATATATATATATATATATATATATATATATATATATATATATATATATATATATATATATATATATATATATATATATATATATATATATATATATATATATATATATATATATACAAACACACGATCAGTTTAATACTACTAGCACACTGGACCATTTCAGGAGCTGGAGTCGTGGCTCTCAGGAGCAGGTTCTACGGGAGTCATCTACTTCAGTCTGGGTTCAGTCGCGCTCGGTGAAACCATGCCACTAAAGTATCGCCAAGTCTTCCTGGAGGCTTTCCGCAAATTACCGCAGCGAGTCCTGTGGAAGTACGAAGGGGAGCTGCAGGATTTGCCTGACAGCGTCAGGGTTAACAGTTGGCTGCCCCAGCAGGATATTCTCGGTAAGTCAGTCACCACATCATTACTGTGAAAGATACTGCCAATTAGAACTTCTTATAAGGAGCAGGACTGGCTCAGTTGCCTGACACGTCCTACGTACCGCAGCTCACCCCAACGTAAAGGTGTTCATCTCCCATGGCGGTCTCCTCAGCCTTCAGGAGTCCATCTTCCACGCCACACCTCTCCTCGTCCTTCCCATCTTTAGCGATCAGCCCAGGAACGCCATGTTTGTAGAAAACTCGGATATTGGCCGTATGTTAGTGTGGGATGAACTTACTGTCGACAGTCTCGTCGACGCCCTCACTGACATTATCAGCAACACAAAGTGAGTTTCCTTCAGCAGTTCAGTGTTTGCTTTAACCCCTCTGCTTCATAACAGTTTTATTAGGCACGCATTAGCAAGGCAAGTGAGGCTGTCTGCTACGAAGGTTTCCGGAGTGCCTGATTGGCTTTGCCATTTTCTAGATACAAGGACAATGTGGTTAGGATGTCGGCGTCCTTGAGGGATCAACCGACGACACCACAGGAACGTGCAGTGTTCTGGACGGAGTACGTCATCCGCCACCGAGGGGCGCCCCAGCTGAGGTGCCCCGCCGCCCAGCAATCCTGGGTGGAGTTCCTGATGCTGGACGTGGTGGGTCTCCTACTGGTGGTCCTGCTGTTACTGCTGCTTCTTATCCACCGACTCCTGAGGGCTCTCTCTACCGTCCTCTTCAGCGATTATTCCAAAAAGAAAACTGCCTAATAGATTAACAAAAATTAATTTTCTATGAATTAATTCTATTGAACATAAATTAAAAATTTCTGACAATCAATATATTTGGTTTCAATCCATTATTGTTTCATTTTATTTCTTAAAAATATTGATGTACTTCTAGATGTAATGTCAACGGATATTTATTTAAGAACTTTACCGGACACATAAAAGAACTGAGACAGGTTTTGAAGGCATGATATAGACCACATAGTGAAGATATATTGTAATACATTGTTGTTTATAAAAAAACTGTTTATCATTTTTAATTGATGGCTTTCTTTCGGTGATTGGTGCTTTTGTCAGTTCTTCTCTATTGAGTCGTACGTATCCGGTACCATAAAACACACTAATGTATTATTAGTACATTGCTTTTCCAGCAAAAGTTTTATGAGAAAATGGCATGATGCTTAAATAGCAATTCTTAAACTGAAAGAGAAAACAATATATCTACACCTGTGGTTTCCCTCCTCGGCTGCATTTGAGTAAACATGGTTGGCTGAAGACCAGCTTATCATTTGTGATCCCAGAAAGGGTAACTGGAGAGGACGTAAGTAATCAATAGAATAAACCAAAAAAAAAAGGGATGAAAAATATATATATAATGTAAGCTACGCCTGACGTTTAAAGTTTTTTAATCAAGTCAGATCTGACATTATACGACTGACTCGCTTTATCGGCAGCTACGCATCCCATGTGAAAGAGTGTAAGTATACAGCTGAGCAGTCTTCAGTGGAAAAAAAAAAGGAAAAAGGAAACCTGGGCTGCAAGACCTGATATTCGGTTTCCTTTCCAAGAACATATATAGAGTGACGCTACACTGCTAATGGGCCCATCAAACGTGAAGAGAACGATATACCGGGTGTTCAGATATAAGGCGCACTGTCTTCACCCTGCCAGTAAGTCGACGCTCCCTGCCTTCGACTGGTAGTTCAACAAGTATATGTTATCGGTGTCGATGAATATTACAGCCGCGCCGGTAACACAGAAACCGATCTGCATGTAGTGAATGGGCGGAGTGGTTGAGGATGTTCATTAGCATTTTCCTTAACCAAGTGCAAAGAATGCTATAGTATAGACAATAGTCGAGAAAAGATACAATATTTCTTATGTCATTTAGAAGTGGGAGCGTCCTGGCCCCACTACCTACATCATCTATCAAAGTTTTGTTTAGATACAGGATGTATGCCGAGGCAGGTTGTTGCATTGCTGTTTGTCTGTTTACCTGTGTAGCATCTCACGTTGAAGTGTCAGGCAGGATTGGTGGCAGGAGAGTATTTGTGACCTTCCCTTTCTATTTTGGTTAAGAAATTCTTAGTTATGGCGAAACCGACTAGTTATAGGTGTGGTACGAAGTTAACCCCTTCAATACGGTGACGCCTATGTAGGCGTCATGAAGCCCCAGTAGCATATACGGTGACGCCTACGTAGGCGTCATATTTCTTTCTGAGCTTTCTTCAGTTCAGTTGTCCCGTATAGTGTGTTGGATACCAACTACACACGCCGTATGCTGTCTTTGAAATCCTAGTGCTCCTCCCACCATCCTTGTCTCCACCAATCACTAAAGATAAGCTACATGCGTCCAGCCTTGTGTCTAAAATTACCCAATGGCATAGACTGTTCCCATCTCTCTCTCTCTCTCTCTCTCTCTCTCTCTCTCTCTCTCTCTCTCTCTCTCTCTCTCTCTCTCTCTCTCTCTCTCTCTCTCTCTCTCTCAGGATAAGTTACATGCGTCCCGCCTTGTAACATTCACACACACACACACACACACACACACACACACACACACACACACACACACACACACACACACACACACACACACACACACACACACACACACACACACACACACACACACAAAACAAAAACACAAATTCTCTCTCTCTCTCTCTCTCTCTCTCTCTCTCTCTCTCTCTCTCTCTCCTCCCTTCGTTTCCCTCTCCCTTCCCTCCCTCCCCCTCTTCCTCTCGAAAGATAAGCTACATGCGTCCCGCTTGTGTCTAAAATATTAGCAAATGTCACTCTCTCTCTCTCTCTCTCTCTCTCTCTCTCTCTCTCTCTCTCTCTCTCTCTCTCCGAAGAGAGAAGCGTCCACTTTCCTCTTCGAAGGCGATATAGTGACTAAAAAATAGCAGCATAATACACAAAGACGACAAGTATGACAAGCTTGCACGAGTTTCCCGCGCTCGGGCGCGGCACTACCACCCGTATATCATACAGGCGGGCTTTTTTAACATCCGGCGCGAAGGGGTTAAATTAGAATTTGTTACAGAGAAGGGACATGTCCCCAAGTGCTGAGTCTACAGTCATCTGCTGAGTTTCCACCAAACACTAGAGAAAGAACTCAGAACTCCTATATAGTTACCGATTTTTAGATAAGACTGAAACAAATCTGTGTGTGAGTGAGCACGCAACCACACACACACACACACACACACACACACACACACACACATTTCCGCGTAGTGTAGTGGTTAGCACGCTCGACTCACAATCGAGAGGGCCGGGTTCGAGTCCCGGTAATCGGCGAGGCAAATGGGCAAGCCTCTTAATGTGAGGCTGCTGTTCACCTAGCAGTAAATATATACGGGATGTAACTCGAGGGGTTGTGGCCTCGCTTTCCCGGTGTGTGTTGTGTGTGATGTGGTCTCAGTCCTACCCGAAGATCGGTCTATGAGCTCTGAGCTCACTCCGTAATGTGGAAGACTGGCTGTGTGACCAGCAGACGACCGAGGTAAATTACACACACACACACACACACACACACACACACACACACACACACACACACACATCAGATATAATATCGATGTTTGCTGTTATCAAAATATCGAATTCTGTTGACTTTAATGAGCAAGTAATTGAAGTGCAAAACAATCTAAACAAGATGTCAGAAGGATGAGCAAACCTGACAAATTAATTTTAACGCAGATAAATGCAAGGTATTACATATTGAAGTGAGAAAGCAAATTATACTTTAAATTGTATCTAATTCAAGAATGGATAGCAAAATTGACTTAGAAGTAACATAATCTATTAGATTAAAAGCTAGCCAACAATGTTCTGAAGTGGTAAAGAATGCGAATAAAATGATTAGTTAAATTGGAAGATCGTTTAGATACAAATCTTAGAATACAATACTCACTTTGTATGGCTCTTTGGTCCATCCTCTTTCTGAATATTGTGTTCAAGCATATGCACCCTTGTTATCAAAAAGACTAACAAATTTGAACGAGTTGATCGTAGAATAACAAGAATAATACCAAGTTTAAGAAACAAATCATACAAAGGCCATCTTGGAGAATTAATTTTATTCCCATTAACACTTAGAAGAATAAGAGGCAATACATGTGTTCAAAATCACCAAACCCATTGTTAACATGAACTACAGTAAACATTTCACGTTAGTTTTTTTTCAGTCACACGCGAGGAAAAAGTTGCAAAATTATCAACGAATCCTTTAAGTCTCACGAACCATTTTTTTTTCCTTTTTACCATAAACACTTTTAAATACCATGATGACAAATATTTTGCCTCTAATCCGCAGCTTACATCGTTTGTTTAACAGAAATTGACTTCCTTGCCTCCAGGAACTAGGGACATCTTATTTCATTTATTTTCATTCTTTTCTTATATGAATTTTCTTGGTGTCTTTTCCTTCTCTAACCCAGAAAGATATCTAATTCCAGTACGCTTTATGCCAGAAGGAGTGAAGGCAGGAGAGAAATCCTCCCATATTGCAGTCATTAATTTCCACTATCATCAAAGTGGTTCTAGTCAAGCCACCTCGTGAAGACCGCAAGGTCTCTTCTGGCTTGTTTTTTCTATATAACTTCAATATAACTTTTGCATCCTTATCTTTCTTCTCTTCTCCTTCAGAGGATATCATTCTCTCTGCTTCCTTTTCTTCCTCCTCTGGTTTGAGGAATATCCCTCTCTGCATCCTTTTCTCCTCCGAGGGATATCACTCTCTCCATCCTTCTCTCCTTCGAGGGATATCACTCTCTGCATCCTTCTCTTCCTCCTCTCCTTTGAAGGATATCACTCTCTGCATCCTTTTCTTCCTCCTCTCCTTTGAAGGATATCACTCTCTGCATCCTTATCTTCCTCCTCTCCTTTGAAGGATATCACTCTCTGCATCCTTCTCTTCCTCCTCTCCTTTGAAGGATATCACTCTCAGCATCCTTCTCCTTCTCCTCTTCTTTGAAGGATATCACTCTCTGCATCCTTCTTTTCCTCCTCTCCTTTGAAGAATATCACTCTGCATCCTTCTCTTCCTCCTCCCCTTCGAAGGATATCACTCTCTGCATCCTTCTCTTCATTCTCTCCTTCGCATCCTTCTCTTCATTCTCTCCTTCGAGGGATATCACTCTCTGCATCCTTCTCTTCTTCGAGGGATATCACTCTCTGCATCCTTCTCTTCTTCGATGGATATCACTCTTTTCATATTTCTCTTCCTGCTCTTCTTTGAGGGATATCACTCTCTACATTCCTCTCCTCCTCTACCTCGATAGATATCTTTCTTTGCATATTTCTTTTCTTCAATCTTTCTATCCTTTTCTTTTTCCTCTACTTAGAGATACAACCCTCTTTGTATCATGAGCTTTCTCCTCGACTTTGAAGGATATCACTATCTGGATCCTTACTCTTTTTCGGGAGATGCATCATTCTCAACGTACTTCTGTCCCTCCTCATGGCCTTTAGAAGACGCGTTGCTCATCACTTGCTCACGACTCTCTGTTCAGCCTTGTTTGTTTTCCTTATTGACTGCAGCCTTTCCTTCGTCCCTGCTCCGATTTCGTTCCATGTTCCTTTTCCAGAAGTCCCTTTCCGTTTTCTCTGTCTCCTAATCTGTAGTTACCTCTACCTAAGCGTGTGATGTCTCCTCTGCTTCCGTGTCTGACCAAAGACTTTCACTCTGGGACTCCTACTCTTCTTAGTTTACGGAGTCTTCCTCCTATTCTTCAAATTTGATTTCCTTGTCTTAATCTTCGAATTTTCTTCCTCTTCCTCATCTTCAGACTCTTCATCTTCATATTTTTCATATTTATCCTTGTCTTTCGATTCTTTATCCTTCTTTTTGTCTATATCCCCTCATCTTCTTTCCACGTTCTCGAAACTCTTCTTCATATTCATTCTTTCTTTTTATTTTATCATGCCTCTATTAGTGCTGTCCATCATCATTTTGTTCGTGTTTGGATTATTCTTCGTCTCCTTTCATCTTCTTTTCACGTTGGCTAAATTCTTCTTCATCCTCCTGTCTCTTTCTCTTTTCATTCCTCTTTTGCTGTCGTCCATTTTGATTGGTCTCTTCCTTTTCAGATTGTTCTTTCTCGTGTTGGACTTCTTCCTCTTCTTCTTTATCGTCTTCTTTGAACGAGGCCTCGCTCTCATCCTCCATCTCCGACTCACTTGTCTCTTCGGACTTGGGTTCGTATTCGGAGTCCTGCTCGTGGAAATATTCTGATTGACATTATTCCTCAGATGGAATCTCTAGCTCGGAGGATTCCTCGGACTCGTAGTCACTGCAGGAATCAGTCTCCATCAGATTCCGTCTCATACTCTGTGTCGTGTTCGTATTTCCCGTACACACATTCCTCTTCATCAGAACTCCCATCCGTGCATTCACTGTTCTTGTTGTTCTCATGCTCAGGAACATCGTCTTGTGTATCTTCTTCATTTTCATCAGAACTGGAACTTCTTGCTTGCTGTCGCTTCCTTTTTTTTTATATATATATCTTGCGCCTTTCCTCTTCCTGCTTCTTTCTCCTCTCTTCTTTCCCTTGTTCTTTCTGATGGCTCTGTTCGTGGTGCCCTTCTTCCCTCTTTCTCCCCCTGCAGCTGTCGTCCCTTTTCCTCTTATTTTCTCGTTGATGACACTCTCTGTCGTAGGCGGCCCTCTTCCTCGGGTCACAGAGTGTCTCCATGGCCGCTTGTATACGCTGGAATTTGGCTGTCGCCTCCCGCACGCTGCCCGGGTTCTTGTCTGGGTGATGTAGGAGTGCGAGTCGTCTATACGCTTTCCTGATTTCATCAGGATGGCGCCGCGGCTTACGCCAAGGAATTTGTAATCACTGTTGTCACTTGATTCCATTGCGGTTTGTTCTTATTCTGACTTTGTTAGAACTATGTGTCTATACACACCCGTAATATTCAACACGATCTGAGGGCTAAAACTTACTTCGAGAGAGAGAGCTAGGAGTTATGGATGAGGAAGGGAGTGTTTCACGCCAATCAGCGTTTACTTTGCATTTGCGTCTCCACCAATAATTTTTTTTCCTTGTAATAATGACCATCACCCTTACCATCACCACCACTACCACCAATAGGTACTGTTGTTGCTGTTTCTATTCTCACCATAGTAAATATGATGTATTGAACCTTAAAGCGTGGCCACTTGTGGTTCAGTTTTCCAGCGCCCTTCCAAATGCCATATGATCTGAGCCTACATTTTCATTATATTGGCTTTTTTCCATGAAGGATGTATTCTTTTCGTCGTAAAGTCTTTTTTTCGTGATTTCATGTGAAGCACACTAGAATGCGTGGCAGCTGCAGGAAGAGAAGTATCCATAGAAGATACTCCGTCACCTGCCTACACTTAGCCTGTATGTATGTATATATATATATATATATATATATATATATATATATATATATATATATATATATATATATATATATATATATATATATATATATATATATATATATATATGTGTGTGTGTGTGTGTGTGTGTGTGTGTGTGTGTGTGTGTGTGTGTGTGCGTGTCATGTACCCTTTATGTGTGTACATGTCTCAGCACGTCAAATCTTAATTCATAGTGTGCATACACAAGTGCTTTACAGTATTTCATAAACAAATGAAGACGTCAACCTCAAATGCATTAAATAACATCGATCTGCCAACAATGTTTCTATCAGATAAAATTTTCGGAGCAAGAACCACCAAGAACACTTGCAGACACACCAATAACTGCCATTCATTATAGCCAAAGAATTTTCTCGATTTGACGGCCCGTTAACACAGTCGATCGTTCTTGTAATTTCTGGTCCAATTGTAGATTTCCACTTATTAAGATTGCATTTACTGGGTAAAAATTCCTGAATATTCATAACATCTTTATTCACAATATCACACGCAGCAAACCTACTATTGATCACATCAGGCTCACTGCAGTCTCGATCCGAAGCACAAGAGTTGTATGATGTTAAAATGCGCTTGAAAACGAGAAATGAAAAACAAAACAAACAAAATAATGTTAAGATTTTTTTTTTTCAAAAGTAAAAAGATAAATTCGCAATAAGCATGCCGATAACACTTGACCTCATCTTAGCATATTTATAATATTTTGCTAGATGATCTTTTTTATTTATTATTTCGTAGATAATTCAATTCTGCAATTATGCAAATATCAGACATTTTCAAAGATATGATTTAGTGGTAGGAAATTGGCCACGAATACAATATACTTAGATATTTCATTCCGTGCTGTCGTGAGAAGAAAGTAAAAGAAAATTAAAACGTAATACGTAAATTGGTTGTAATAATCATTTATCACCAAACCAATAATTAAGGTTCATGATACCAAACCTATCAAATCTGAATTACCAGTGAGTCAAACGCCATTGGCTGTCCAACCAAAGTTAAAGCCTTCTTTTCTACCAATTCAGCCCTTACGTATTTTTCTGTCTCTCATGCGCAGGCTTGAATCCTGTGTCATTCCGTGATAACATACCACTATAGCCAGTCCGAACCTGTCGACAACAGTCAGTATAGGCTTCCACCTTTGCTTTCAAGGCTTGCCCCTCACCGCTCCTAATTCCTGTGAGGTAGGTACTAGTGGCACCACTGTCCACCATTCCAATGACGGCAAATATATGATTACTGAATAATGAGGAATTTTAGAAAAAAGTGTAAAGAATTTTCTGAGATTCATATATGAGATCGTAAAGCTCACATTCTTTCCAAATAAGGGATTGTTAAATCATATGTAGGCCACTTGCTAATGGCCCTGTCTTGAAAATGTCTCAGCAGAAGTCTAATTCGCATGGAAAATGATACTGCAGATGTTTACGAAGACAGACCACGAAGTTTAAGTTCTGTCATAAAACGGAGTAGGAGTGCTACAGTACCAATGTCACTTAACGTCATTAACATTTCCAGCCCTTCTTTTGAACAGCAGGAATAAATTAACACAATTGCAGTGCAGTGCAAAAGATGTGTGTTTGTTTAACTAGGTATATTTCTTTATTACGGGGATAATGGAAGAGGAAAAAGTACATTTGCTATATATACATATAACTTTTTTTTCTTTCTTATCTCAGGATTATTCCTTTAACTAGGCCAACACCGAGTGGAGGTTGGTAAGGTAGAGCAAACTTCTTGAGTGGTAAGCGTAGTGATAATGTGTGGTGGGGGCAAGAGGGGGGGGTTGTTGACCTGCAGGTCAGGGACACCCATGCACAAGGTCTTGAATGATCCTTATTGAATCAAGTATCCATGAAAAAAAACATGTTAACGCCCCCGTGCAAGGCTGTGGGTGAGCGAAGCCATCAGGTGAGTTGAGATGTTTCTGTAACAATGTGATAGGGATAGTGAGTGTCCACACTCTCACTGGTCTTATCCAAAAGGGGAATTATTTAACCAATAGGCTACTAGTAAGGGCACATTCTTAGGAACCTTATCTTAACAGTATATAATGAGAATCGCATTCAATATGACTTTTTTTTACATTATGCAATTATACATAATCTTCAGTTAACTAAAAACGAATAATAGAATCATTCACATACATATAAGGAAATGCGAAATTGTGGGAGTATATAAATATAAGAGTCTACCCCAAAACGTTTTCTGTATTCAATTTCACTTCATCCTTTGTCTAGAACGGGTAAACTTAAGGATTTAGATATTAAAGTATCGTTTCACATTTTCTTTTATTAATCTTCATTGCTTATTTTTTTCTTATCTGTGAAGATAACATGCTTAGATTATGAAGATCATCAGCCTCTCTTCACTGGCTGTAGAGTAAAAAAATGGACGCTGAAGCATTAATGCTATATAATTGGTTAGAAGAAGTCTTTATTTCGCTAATACTTCATAAGTGTGGTAATGGGCCGGTTCTTGGCCGTAATGGCGCGAGTTTGATCCTGACCCATGGCAATTGCTTTATATTGGTGGTGCTTTCTCTTCAATCATAGCTAAGGATTGGCCACAAACTGACATATCTGCCTTAATGACCCTTGTGTAGTTGATAGGCATTAAGCTCAAGCCTTTCCTTTCCTCAAAGAGACCGCAGGCCCGGCCAGCACCCAAAAAGGCCCGCGTCACTCCGCAATCTTGACAGCAACCTCAAAGAGAAAAGGAAGATTTGTCGAAATATTAGTGACAAAGATATGTCCTGTATTTTTCTCATCACCACAATTGCTCACAGTAATGACAAAATATACTCAGTGAGCATAACTATGTAGGTATATCTTTTTCAAACTTTCAGATACAGAACGTATGACGGATGTTCCAAAAGTTGTACAAATAGGAAAGCAATGAAGTTAATCAGCTCTGCTAGTTTGTGTCTCTAGGAGTCATTCTCCGCCAGAGTTGAATTTACCGTCTTTGGAGATAAAAGAAAAAATATATATATAACAGAGAAATAAGTGAGGTGTCTGATAACTGAATAATGAGCTTAAGGTTTAGTGCACACGAGGCATTTTTTTTTTTTTTTTTTTTTGTGGTCAGTGGCCACAACGAAAGGTAGCGCCACAAAAAATGGTGGCCACGAAAAGTGGTGAGTAGGTGTATCTCGCACACGAGCCATTCGGCCACTGAAAATCAGTGTCATCATATAATAACAAAGAAATAATATATAATATAACACACACACACACACACACACACACACACACACACTAGGTTAGATTAGGTAAGGTAAGGTTTGATTAGTATCTCTGGTCCCCTGTGTAGTTCAGTAACTAAGTTATGTTAGGTTAGGTTTGATTTGATTAGAAGGTATCCCTTGGATCCCCACAGGTGATAACAGCCAACCGTATCGCTATTAACTGCGACAAAACCTGAAGAAAAAACAATTACCAGCACATCATGAAAGAGGGAGGTTAGATCTACTGGAGTATCGGTAAATCTTACTAATAGCATCTCCTTATATATTCTTTTTTCCATCCATCCCTGTGATAACAGACTAGGGAACCTGGTGGGAAAACAGGTATTTACGGGTGGGAAACGCAAAATTAAATGAAATTTGGCTACCAAGAAAAGTAGACAGGAAAAAACAATTAGTATTTTTAAACGAAACCTACTGAACCTAACCTAACCTACTGAACCTAACATGCCCTATTGTCAATAGTATTTTCCAGCTAACATTTGTAGTAATTATCAAATAATTCAGTTAATGCAGCTCTTCCATGAAACTTTTTCTAGGCCAACCAAGGCAGATAAGGTAAGTAATGAGGCTGCTGGGTCTGCTACTTGCAGGCCCTCAGTGTTCAAGTTTCCCCGGTCTCACATACCTGATATAAGGAATAAGTGGGTCGCTTCATTGAAGTGTAAGGACACAAACTAAAACCCAGACCATGCTGGCGTTTGTGAGCTCCATTTCATTCCAGAGGACTTTCTGCAGAAGACCTGCAGGAGAGCTGAGCGTCAACGGAAGATCCTCAAGACCAGTGCCGTTCCTTCAGTCTATAACTGTTGCCCAGAGTCAGTAGTTATGTGCATCACCATCCAAGACTCTTGACATTGCACAAAGGCTCAGTTGCCATTTCCAAATACGCTATGATTGTTCCATTAATTACAAAAATATTTTCAGTACTGCCAAGCCTAAGCAGATAGTTGCGAAGCCAACATCTATATAGGTTTCACTATCTGCAAGACTGAGAAGACTATTTTTTTCAAGTCCCTCAGAGGTCGTCAATTTGCAAACCCCTAACTTCTAAAATTTTCTGTTATTCTGTTATTCAAAACAAACAGTATGCATTTTGCTGTACATGTGTGTGTGTGTGTGTGTGTGTGTGTGTGTGTGTGTGTGTGTGTGTGTGTGTGTGTGTGTGTGTGTGTGTGTGTGTGTGCCATACAATGAAAAGGTAGTATAAGCAACTGACTGGTTTATCTTTGGTTTTATTCTACAGCTTAAAGGCATTCAAGCTATTATTACTAACATTGATGGTATTTATTCTTACATCAGCCTCATTGTGTAGCCCCTATTTATCTAGCAGTAAATAGGTGCGGCATGTTACTTGGGGGTTATTGCCTCGCTTTCCCGGTGTGTGGAGTATGGTGTGGTCTCAGTCCTACCCGGCCAGTATGATGAGCTCTGAGTTCTGAGGGAAAGGCCGGCTAGGTGACCACTGACCAACAGACAACCGGGGTAAATAACACAATCAGTACAGGTATAAATGTATAACTAAATGCTAAGTCCTAAGCTCCTACGGTTGTTGTGTCATTTCGCACTATACGTACAAAGCAAACCACAAATGTAGGAATAAGATTCATTTTCAGAAACGCCCTGCTTCTTAGTACCACTACTTTAGAAGGCCATAAATGTGATTGGTCGTGTACTGAAGAGAGCTTTTGCTGCAATTTTTAAAATTTGTCACTACAACCGTAAAAATAACTTTCAAAATCCTCTGTACTTCAACTAGCGCCTTTTGTTTTGTAAGTAAGGGAAGTGCGCCGCAGTGTTTCACTGTGCGGGTTCAAAATGAGTCCAGAGATGTTTTACTCTTCAAGATCTGCAGCAGGCGAGATCTAGCACAGGATGTCAGACAATGACGATACTGCACTGAGGTAAAGTCACCTTGGAACTGTGGAATCAAGAAATCACAGTTTGGTGTGCAACGTCGTTATTAACATTATTATTGTTATTACTATTATTTTTTGTTGTTGTTGTTGATACCATTATTCTTATTTTCTTCACAATGGCATTAAGTTGACTTTTACGGTAAAAAGACACTTCACTCAGAAATAATGAAACATTTATTTATCAGTATATTCATGTAACACATACGAGCACCTTAAAAATATATACTCGTGCACATATTACGTAAGGAAAACAAAGGTTCATATTTCGAAACTGGCCTCTCATTGGGACTACTTTCAAAGGGTAGAGATTTAGTCAACTCCTAAAGGGTGACTTATTTCCAATAATGCTGCAGAATCCTTTTTAAATTATCACCACAATCATAAAAAGGAGAGAGAGAGAGAGAGAGAGAGAGAGAGAGAGAGAGAGAGAGAGAGAGAGAGAGAGAGAGAGAGAGAGAGAGAGAACCTTCCACCACTTTAGCATGTTTCAAGAAAAGCCCCTAATACGTTTTGAGGATACGGTCAATAACTAATGAGAAAACGATAACTCTAATGCATACTACTAACTCGCTCGTACAGGACTGACACATAAAAGCAGCTATATATACTAATGGGAAGCGGACATAATACTTTACTTCGTCTCTATATTTGTATCAGTTATAATTTCCTATTAGTCGTAGATTGCTATACTTGTAATGAACTATCCATACATAATTATACTGTATAATGTACGTACACACACACACACACACACACACACACACACACACACACACACACACACACACACACACACACACACAACGCGTTTCTTTGTTACGTCCATATTCAGAAACGCTTTGCTCTCTCACCACAACTATTTTCCAAGGCCACAAAGATGATTAGCCGAGTTTTTAAGAGTGTTTCTTCTGTTAATAATGTAGAAATCTTATCATTCTTCCTCTAGAACCGTGAAAACACCCTTAAAAACTCGTGTCAATTTAAATAAAGCCTTTCGAAATAGTGAAGGTGAAGCGTAGAAGTGTTTGAGAATACCAGCCTTTAGTTTGATTGCTTGCCTGTTCGCCTCCTCACACTCCTGTATCTTCTGTAGGGGAACTCATTTCCTTCTCCCGCTTTTTCCTGCCTTCCTGCCCATCGTTGCTGTAGGGGACGCACCAGCCATCTTCGTTGGTGATCAGTATGGGGATCTGGGTGCTGGTCTGCCCCTCACCTGCCTTGCATTCTTTGTCTGATGCCAGATTCTTACCCACCGCGCCTCGTGTTCGTTTCTCCCCCTTTTCACTACGAGTCTGAAAGAAACAATTCGGAGAATGATAAGATCCTAATACAAAATAGAATGACACACATATGCACGAACGCTCGAGAATATACACACCACAGACAAAAAGAGAGAGAGAGAGAGAGAGAGAGAGAGAGAGAGAGAGAGAGAGAGAGAGAGAGAGAGAGAGAGAGAGAGAGAGAGAGAGAGAGAGATAGATAGAGAGAGAGAGAGAGAGAGAGATAGATAGATAGATAGATAGAGAGAGAGAGAGAGAGAGAGAGAGAGAGAGAGAGAGAGAGAGAGAGAGAGAGAGAGAGAGACACTGACTGACACAGGCGGGCAAGCATAGACGCAATGAAACCTACTGTGTCAGAGGACGGAGAGAAGTGAAGGAAAGTTAGACACGCACAGACGAGCACGCGACCTGAGATACAGAAGAGAAAAGAAACAAATAAATAAACTAGAAAATAAAAATAAAAAAGTCACCGAATAAGGACAGCTGAAAAGGCATCTATATAAACGCCAACGAAGAACATGAAAGTGCCTACCGATCTGTGACGGTAGATGGGGGGAGGGTCCCAGGAGAGGCGGCGAGACACAAGACGGTGGACACACAGAGCTGTCATCACCACGGACACCACGTTAACTGCCACCACCACGGCCACCACCACTAGCGTGTTTACCTGGGAAAGACAGTAGCGGAGTGAAATGTGAGATGGTAGAAAGAGTTTTGAGGATATAAAGGATGGAATGAGCGGGAAGCTGGGATATAAGGGGATTAGATGCACGAGTAAGTGTGGATAAAGACAGTAAGACGAATATAACTCTTGTGATCGCAAGAAAAATTAAACGAAAGAGAAAACACAAGAAAATAAGAACGAACAAAGGAGAGATGGTAGAAGAAGAGAGAAAGGTAGAACAAAATAATGGAATATAGATTGGGAACAATGGAGAAGGCAGAGATGCGGAGATTAAAAGGAAATAAACGTTGATGAGACCCATGAGTATCTCTTTGTTAGATTACATACAGGCCAGTAAGCAAACATTCCTTTTAATGAAGTAAAATCTTCCTCTCCTCTCTATTCTATCCATCCTTCTCATGCAAGAGTTAATTAATCAATACTCGCAATCATTCGTACCTTTCTCTGGTAAAGTCTGGAACTCCCTACCTGCTTCTGTATTTCTAACTTCCTATCACTTGACTTCATTCAAGAGGGAGGTTTCAAGACATTTATCCCTTTTCTTTTTTTTTTTTTTTTTTTTTTTTTTTGGGGGTGGAGGCAACTCTCTCGGACCTGCAAGGGGACTGGCAACTTAGTGAGCCTCATTTCTTTTGTTTTATGTTGTGCTTGACCAGCTTTTCCCTCTTTCATAAAAAAGTAGATAACTAGTAGGTTAAAACAGTACACAGGACAGAAGACAAGTATATATAAGAGATTAAACGCAAGAGAAGAGGATTTAAGACCTTATAAATTCATTTGTTATAGGCAGGAAGTTAGTTGACGAAGAAGGCCGAAAATATCTATGAATTAAATGTAGTTTGTGAAGAGAAGACTGACCACAAGGGTTTCTATCAGATACAAAGTATAGGAAAAAAAAATTAAATAATAAGTCCATTAAAAGCAGCTGATGGGAAGTTAGTTCCGCAGAAGAGATGAGTATAATCTTGAATGAATATTTTCTAACAGTCTTCAACCAGAGAAACATGCAGGAAATGCCGGATAGTAAATATAAAAAGCTGACAAATTTTAATGACTAAGAAAATATTGGAACAGGAGACAGTTAGGCTGGAAAAATTTAAGTCACCAAAACCAGACAAAACATATTTAAGAGTCATAAAAGAACGTAGAGAAAAGAGGTTATTAGCGAACTACTAATTACTCTCCTTAGCAAATTACTAAACTTGTAAAGGCAAGCAATGCAATACCAATCTTAAGAAAGGAAATAAAACTTTAACATGTAATGATAGATGTCAGCTCAACTTAATTTGTACATAAAATAATGGAGTCAGTAGCCGAGATAAACATTAAGGAGCGTTTAGACAAACATAACTTGAGAAATTTTGTCGCAGCATGGCTTCACGAAGGGTAAGTTTTGCCTTATAAACTTGTTGAGTTTTTAAAAGTAACATTTACGATGCGGTAGATAATGGTGATAGTTATGACATCATAAATCTGGACTTTAATAGAGTGTTCGATAAGGTGCCCCACCAGAGGCTTCTGAGGAAAGTTAGGGTTCACGAGATATATAAGAATATGCTAGGCTGGATAAATGCGTGATTAGACGCAACAGGCGTCAAAATGAATTGTAATAGTCAGGTCTAAATCGGAGTGTGGTCAAGTAATTTACGGGATGTCACAGGAATCAATTTCAGGACCATTGTTACTTTTAATATCGTTAACTTGAATCAAGGCATTAGTGGTGACATTAGTGAATTTGAGGATAAAGCGAAGATAGATAGATCAATCAGGCCAGATTCGGATTATATCGCCTTGCAGGCTTATTTGGATAGGATGAAAGAATGGTCAGACAGATGGTAGGTAAAAGAAATTCACACAGTAGGTACATAATAAACAACGTAGGTTTGGTAACTTTAAGGAATAAAAAAGATTAAGAGTTATAGCTAGCTTTGATAGAAGCCCAAATGACATTGATTTCTAGGAGCGTTAAAACAGAAGCCCTGAAGTAATGTAAAATTGTATTTGGTGCTAGTCAGACCTCATCTAGAATATGCTGTGCATTTTTGGTTTCCATATTACAGAAAGGATATAATTCTATCAAAAGTAATACAAAGGAGAATGACTAAAATTATATAAGGATGAGGGCATTCCTTAGGAAACGAGACTGGCGCTCTTAAATTGTACACTCCTTAGAGAGACGTAGGTTAAGAAGAGATTTGATAGAAGTCTTTAAGTTATATATGGGTTATAACAAGGAGGATGCATGTAAAATTCTCAGGATTAGTATTCAAGATAGAACAAGAAATAAAGAATTTAAGTTTGAAAATTTAGGTTCAAGAAAGAGATGAGAAAGAATCAGTTCTCAAATACTCATAGATAATCAGATTGTTACTGGGGAGTCACTGGAAAGCTTTAAAAGAAAATTAGACATATTTATGGATAGAGATGATAGGTGGAAAAAAGTGTTAGAGCATTAAAACATAAGAACATAAAGTAAGTTTGTTTCAGACAGGGGTTGGCTGCCATGTGTATGCCTGATGGTTTCTTGCAGGTTCCTTTATTTTCTTATTTTCTTATGTTATGTTCTTATGGAATAGGGAATTTGAGTTCATTATTTTCACATGAACACTTTTCTCAAGCATTACGATTACCGACAATGTTAAGTTTAAAATCAAATGGTCATCTTATGTATGTAAAAGATTTTGGATAAATTTTACACTTTCATCTTTTGTTTGCGAGGTAAGAATCCTTGATTTATCCTGTGCTTCACCCATCCCTTCTATCAGTAAAAGGGTTGAAGGCCCAAAGTTAGCAATCCCAGAACATTTTGCGAGATAGCACAGTAACAGAAGAAGGACTGTGGTTTGTATTTCAACCTAACCCGGCTTAACTTAACTTAGATGGAACAGTAATAACGTGACATGATACTAAAAAGGAGTAAGAATCACCTGTCTCAGTCACTACTTACCTCTGTCTTACCAAAGCAGACACCAGATGACGATGATGTTGCATTAGCCACATGAGTCCCGCTAAGGATGGCGGTCTCTGATGTGACGTTGTCTGTGCTGGTCACGTTAGTGGTGGCCATAGTGGTAGCAATAATGGTAACGGTGGTGGTAGTAGTGCTGGTGGTAGCAACGTCTGTAGTATTGGTGGGATCTACAGTAGTTCCTCTAGCGGGGGTGATCGGTGGTGTGGTGGTGGTAGGAATGGTGGTGCTGGTGACGACGATGGAGATTCCCGATGATGTACTTTCCTCTTGTTCTGTAGATCTGTTTGTGGAGGTGGCAGGTGGAACGGTCCCCGCAGCGGTGGGGTGTGGGTCAGGCGAAGGTGTGCTGTTATCAGGAGGGTGTGAGGTGGTGTTAAGTGATGTCTGTTGAACGCTTGTCGTTTCGGTATCTGAGGTTGATGGAGGCGGTGGCAACGTTGTCAGCACCGTAGTAGGAACTATAGTGGAATTGGTGATCGTTGAGGAAGACGCTGTGCTGGAAACTTCATGCTGTGCGCTGCTTTCAGCCTCAAGAGCAGGGGAAGGCACTGTTAGCATCATGGGCTCCTCACTCTGGCCAGATGACGAAAGTGTCGCATCAGGCATTGTACTCAGAGTGCTATTTGTTATAGATTCCTCGCCTGGTGTGACTGATGTGGCTACGCTGGTTGTGGTTGTAGTGTCTTCGTGGGTAACAGGAGTAGTCGTGGGCTGATCTGGAGCCTGGTTTTCTTCCACAGTTGTGTTGCTTTCCATTGTTGTAGTCTGCAAGTCCTCGCCTCCTGCCGCCACCAGCACGAAGCCACAACCTGAAAAAGATAATTGATAATTAGCGATTCAATGGAGATTGCGATGGCAAACTGTTTACGTGCGTAAGGCAACACAATCTGCTGATGTTTTTCAATTAAGCTCTCTCTTTTACATGAATATTACAGAAGCTTTCACGGGTAAATGATCAAAGAACTTTTCCATTAACACCAACGTAATGATCAAAGTACAGATGATTCAATCCCGATCACTCATTCGTCAAAACGATACCGTTATTGCGGAAAAAAGCTTTTTCACAAAAGCTAAAAGCATAATCATGAACTTATTCCAAGATGCCTCGCTATTTATCCACGCAAGCACTATTCCTTACAGTGGTGGGCGTGGCGACAGCATCCAGCTTTGTAGACACAACGATAGTACGTAGACTTCACCTCTAAAACTGTAAACAATGCCTTAATTTGATTCAGTAATTTCTTATTATATAATCTTATTTGTTGACATTTACACACGAGAAAAGATATTTTAACAAAGATGTCTTCGACAGTTCATCATTTAAAAGAGGCGCGCGATAACCAAAACAGTGTGTCCAAGAAGATACAGACATCTTTGCAACATTGGCTTCTTAATGATAGACGGAAAATAATTACAACAATGAAGGTAATCTGAATCAATTGTCTACTTTTAAGACATGTGAATCAGTTTGTCTTGACAGTCTTTTTAATGTATTCATCGATTTATTAGTATTATTAGGTAAAAACTTACGTTGACTGATTAGAGCGATTCACTGACAGTTTTCAAAGTTAAGTTTTAGCAGACAGGACATCCATTAACCACCTTATTCTGTTCATGTACTCCTTGTCTTTGTCTTCCAAAACTAATACACTAAAACCCAAGTGGACATAAAAGGAACAGACTCAAACATTTAAGTTAATAATCAAAATAATTAACCACCACCACCACCACCACCACCACCACAACAACAACAACAACAACAACAACAATAGAAATGATAACGACAACAACAACAAAAATAATGACAGCCACAGCAGAAGGCAGCAACAACAGCCGTAGCCAGAATGTTCGTGGAGGCACCGTGTGAGCGGGCCTCAGAACGTGTGGCGTGGCCAGCTTTGCTGAGTCGGTAGTAATATGTGTACGCAGACCCCCCCTGCCCCTGTCTTTCCGCGCAGCACGCACCAAAGAGCTGTTGCCCAATTTGTTGTTGTGAGTAACACTGTACTTGCACGTCATACACTTTACATTTTGTAATCTAGTCTGATTATATATTGCCTGGTAGCTCATTTACATTCCATGTGAATGCAAGTTTATTCATCTTAATTTTTTTTTTATTATTAACAAATATCATGAGAAGGCAATATCGTGTCCGACGATCGCATATGCGAATTGTGCAAAAACAGACGATGTGTGGCCTGCAACTATACGTACACGTGCTAATCTTGTTTGTAGTGGGGTCAACTGAACAACATGACATAGGATGCCTCAAAATCATTCGATGTCCAAAGGTAAGACACCTCTCATGAAGACACAACAACGTTCGACAAGCATATGGCAACCGCTCACTTTGCACACGTACGAACGTATCTTGGTTATGTTTTCACAATGCCAGAGGAATGGAACCTACTTGGAACAGAAAGTTCAACTAGCCAAGTGGAGGTAAAGGATGACGAAGGTGTTTGGAGATTCAAAACACCAATTACGTTGCCAAACAGAATTTCAGTCAGACACCAACAGCAGAGAGAGAGAGAGAGAGAGAGAGAGAGAGAGAGAGAGAGAGAGAGAGAGAGAGGAGTTATATGGGAGGATTTCATGTATGGATTTCGTAACACTATAAGGACAATGTTGAAATAATGTGCATGAACAGGGAGTGTACAAGACCGGAGTGTTTCAAGGTACATAGGCAGGTAGTCATAACAAGCAGAGGCACAACACGCACGCAGGCATATGTGAGATGGTGACTAACACACACACACACACTCACACACACACACACACACACACACACACACACACACACACACACACACACACATGATTTGGTAAACACGCCATAGGAATGTTAATTGGCTCCTTCTGACACGGTATGGTGAATCTAGCCGTCAGCCAATAGTTTCTCGGCTTCCCCCGTGACTCAATTCGTTTCGCTTACATCGGAAAGAAGAGAGATCCCGTGCACAGGTAATATTAACACAACGTCGAGGATAGGATCTGCAGTCTGTCTCTAGGAACTGATGGCAAGAACAGTACTGGACGGCTATACGTATACAAATGTCCGTCACATCAACACAAAACCTACAATGCCACCGAGACATTAGCTGAAACACTGCGTTGAATAAACTCATTCCGAAATGTAATTAAACACTCGCATAAACCTAAGCAGGGGCAAGGGTGAGTGACGAGGGTGACGGCGCAGAGTGACCAGCCAGAGTGAAGAGATTAGTGACAGGAAAGGGGTGATGGGACAAGGTTGAGTGACAAGGGTGACTAACTATAATATCCAAGCCAGGGTGAACAGACAGTGACGGAGCTTGATGGCGAGCCAGAATGACGTAGCAGGGTGACGGGCCAGGGTGACGGGCCAAGGTGATGAGACAGAGTGGCAAGCCAGATTGACGGGGCACCATGACGAAACAAGGGTGACGGGTACGGGGGGTGGACGGGCAGGAAAACAGACGCAGAGATATGGACGTAGCCAGGCACTCGACACGTTGAAATGAGAGAGAGAGAGAGAGAGAGAGAGAGAGACTGCCCTCAGACATTTTAAGTTCATGACATCAGCATTGCATTCGGTCACCTATATCCCAGTCTGTCATCAGTTTCTTAGCCACCACTTTCTTTTCATTTGTGTGTGTGTGTGTGTGTGTGTGTGTGTGTGTGTGTGTGTGTGTGTGTGTGTGTGTGTGTGTGTGTGTGTGTATTTCTATGTGTGTATGCGCGGGCACGTAATTCTCTTTTTTCTTCTTTCCACAATGGTCTCGAGGGGCTGAATACTATATATCTGTCAGACCACAATAAACGCAATAACGAGGGAGGGTGACTGGGGGAAGCACAGTGAATAGAGGCTTGTATATCATATTTCCTTCCCATCTATGTGCTGTTCCTCCTTCTTTATCATCATCATCATCATCATCATCATCAATCACGACGTAAAAGTTATGTAATCAAACAATTTTTGGAATGGGTAAGTTATTTTTCGTCTTCTTATATTCTTCTTTTTATTTCTTGTTGATCTATAACGTCCACAGTGCTGCAACTTTTCTTTGAGGCTTAGATGACGGGCCTCTTATATCGCTGGAAGTACAATTAGGTTACCATAAATTAGCAAACTAACAACAATCCTAACTTATCACACCTCATAGAAAACACTAATTTCCATACTATTCTCATGTTTTCCATCATCTTGCTATGACATCCTGATGGTGATGGCGCACATGGAAGGGAGGAAGGAAAGTAGTGAAGAGCTGAAGGTGGAAGGTAGAAGGGTAGAGGTAGGGGAGGCATGTAGTGGCCGTGCCCGACTGGCTGCCTGTATGTCCCGGTAATGTAATGCGAGAAGGGGTCGGGTGTCGCGTTGCGGGCGGCGCGGCGGGCAGGGTGTTGGTGTTGGGGCGTGTTTGGAGGTGTTCCATTCTTGACTCAACTGAAATCGTATTCGCCCGTGACAAACACTCCCGGATGAACAGTACATTACCTAGGTCTGACTTCCTGCTAATACTCCTCCTCCTCCCCTCTTTTCCTTTTCATTCATCTTCACGTCCCCCTTTACCAAATAGTTAGGATTAATTCAAACAGCCTTGTTCTCTTATGGCCAATTCTGACATTCCTCTTGCCTCTATCATTCTCATTATTATTTATCCCAACATTCATTCATTCTCTCTCTCTCTCTCTCTCTCTCTCTCTCTCTCTCTCTCTCTCTCTCTCTCTCTCTCTCTCTCTCTCTCTCTCTCTCTCTCTCTCTCTCTCTCTCTCTCTCTCTCTCTCTCTCTCTCTCTCTCTCTCTCTCTCTCTCTCTCTCTCTCTCTCTCTCTCTCTCTCTCTCTCTCTCGTCTCATGTATTACCCGCATTCTTCTTGTGTGTGCAATAATTCTCCCCATAGATATAACTAAAGAACAATTCTCGATTTCACCATTTCTAATCTCCAATTACCTAACTCCCATAATAATGTCTTCACAACTATGATACTGTTAGATTTATTTATTTATCTATGTATTAATTTGTCTGTCTCAGTGTCTATATTTCTATTGTTAATATTATTATCTCTATTATGATGATGATTATCATTATTATTATTATCATTATTATTATTATCATTATTATTTTTATTATAATTATTATTATTAATATTATTATTATTATTATTAATATTATTATTATTACTATTATCATTGTCATCATCATGAATATCATTGTTGTTACCACCACCACTACTACTACTACTACTACTACTACTACTACTACTATTATTACTGTTACAACTACTACAAGTACTATAACTACTACTACTACTACTACTACTACTACTACTATTACTACTACTATTACTAATTAAAATTATAATAATAATAATAATAATAATAATAATAATAATAATAATAATAATAATATTAATAATAACAATGATAACAACAACAACAACAACAACAACAACAACAAACAACAATAATAATAATGATAATAATAACAATAATAATAATAATGACAATAATAATAATAGTAATAGTAATAATAATAATAATAATAATGTTATTTCAATGCTCTATTATGAGTGAAATGTTCATACTAGATCGAAAAATTAACTTGAAATTTCTAAGAAGCATGATACTGTATGTAGCGTAACTCTCGTAGTTCCTCCTATTGTAAAGTGATGCCTTGTCTGCCTTATATGAACAGCAACCTTATATTACCTCACTGACTCGGCACACAAAACATGATCACCACAAACACCACACGTAAGGGGGAATAGGTTCAGAAAAATGACGATTACAAACAGAACGTCAAGTATTTTCAAGGGAAGATTAAACAATTCTTTCTAATTCATATGTACTAAAATCCTTATGAGGGAAGACAACTAATTATTACAAGTTTTATACGCTACTCATTTCCTAATTCGTCTTTTAAGAAATAGGCGTACTAATCTGTCACTCTTCCCGGACACGTCACCAGCACTCAGCTCACAACACACACAGCACATAAATCTTACACCTGCCACCTGGTCCTGCCCTCTCTGCAAGTCTGTCGAGGTAATATACTGGATTTACGGTAATAGCAAGACCATAAAAAGTGGCTTATGGTTACAGTCGCTGCTTATGTTCATGCATGTGCTCATCAATCGGTCATTTACTCCTGTTGGTTATTCTTATGATTCTTTTTCTCTATTCTTTGTTATTTTTTCGACGCTTGAATATTAAGATACAGTCACGCAACACATAACTTCCCTAAATTGACCTCAAAACGCGTATGGCTGGAACAATGCGATGCTGTGGAGATTCAGTCACATTTACATTAATTACTATAAAGTCTTTTCCATTCAGAAGGGAGAACACACATAGTTCACCTATCAAGTCCACACCACATACCTAATAGCAGGAGGACCTTCATCTTCAGCTAGTAAAGGTCTGGCTGGCATGCAGTGAGCCTTGCCTCGGGATGCCCGCCGCTCTCCACGTGTGTTAGCTAACCTGCTCCTGCACCCCAGCTTGCCCGCGGCTTCCCAACCCTCCCCTCCCTTCCCTCGAGCGGTTCCCAGTTATGCTGATAATATTAGTCTCCCTTTAATCAATCTACTGCTGCCTCTTATTGACTCCACAATTTGTGCCACACACCAGAATGCGCAGGAATGATTGCTGTTCCACTGAAAGGGAATTACCACCTTGAGAGAAGCCACATAAACCTTCAGGGAAAAGAGTAAGGAGGCAGCTAACGGTAACTGACAGCCTCCATTCCTTCCTCACGCCAATATGCCTCCTAGAAAATATACTCCCTTTTCTTTTATTTCCATCGACATTCGTGTTTCTCTCACACACCCACAGTGATTTGTTGAGAAAGGAGTCACGCTGGTCATAAACAGAAAAATTCCAGACTACAGCAAACAAACCAACGAGGTGACTCATTCATTCCAGACAGTGGGAGGCAAAGAATGTTTTCCTTTTTTTAGTACCGGAATGTGATTGCTCTCTCTCTCTCTCTCTCTCTCTCTCTCTCTCTCTCTCTCTCTTCTGAACTGTAAGTATTTTCACACTAACTTCTCACGGCTTAAATGTTCTAGAGGCGTGGCGTTCCCTTGGCAGCAGGTGATAAGGGCCCAGTGGAGGGGGACACTTCTTCTAAATCTTCGAGGTTGGAGAACAACTTAAACTGGGAGTGTCTGGGAGCGTAGACCGTCTTGGCAAAATTTCGGAAAAGAACAAGAGCTGTCGATTTTCTCAAGGATTCCACTTTCATCTCTGGGGACTCAACATTACTCCCTTTCCTCTGCTCGTCTTCTTGTTCCCTCTCTCTCTCTTCCTCTTCTTCCTCCGTCGTTTCGCCCTTGCTTTTCGTTTTCTTCATTTTCCTTCTTTTTTTCTTTCTCTTTCTCTTCTTCTTCTCATCCTTATCCTTTTGCTTTGCTTTGCCATCTTCTTCCTCGGGCTGATCCTCGGTTTCAGATTCCACCTCTTCGCCCTTGGAGAGAGGAAGGGAAACAAGAGGAAGAGGAGAGTTCCTCAATGGCGCGCTGTCACCAGTCTTGCTTCCCCTGTCGCTGGAAATGGAAGTCTCGGGATCTCTATTGTTTGACTTGGAGTCCGTGAGTTCCCTAGTGACGGAGGCAAGTGTAGGGGGTGTCCTGGAAGAAGTGGCTCTGCTGGAACGATGCCCTGAACGTCCAACGGCTCCGTCACGTCTCCCCGAACTCCCATCCTCCTCGTCTTCCTTCTCTTCCCTTGCCGGCTGAAGTTAAAGAAAAATGCGATGGAATTAAAGGTAAGTGAAGTAAACCCATTCCCTTTCGCTCACACTCTGGAAAGAACAACTGCCTGTGGAGGTGTCTAAATAGATTATGTAATATCTATTCGACAAGATTCTCCATGGAGTGTGCTATTTTATAATAAAGGTGTAATGTACATTTAGTGTGTAGCATTTGGGTAAATATGCATTCCCATTGCAGCCAAACCCTTTGAGAAGAAAAACAATAAATAAATAAATAAACAAAATATGTATATCCATTTAAAATTAACCTGTTTTCCTCGTATCATTTTGTTCAGCACCAGAATATTAAAGTTAAAATCTATTTCAAATGTAGGTACTGTTTATAGTTTATTCATTTTCTTCAATATGTAATGATGAATAATGATATTGTTATTATTATCATTATTATTACTATTACTATTACCATTATCATTATTATTATTACCATTATTACTATTATCATTATTATTGTTATTATCATTATTATTATCATTATTATTATTATTATTATTATTATTATTATTATTAATATTATCATTATTATTATCATTATTGTTATTATTCGTACTACTATTACTATTACTACTTCTACTACTACTACTACTACTACTACTACTACTACTACTACTACTACTACTATTGGTGTTACTATCAAATTTCCTACAGTCCCATCACTCGTTTCAACCTGACTCTCTCACCGGGTGTCGCAGAGGTTGCAGGTCATCCGGGCAGGGCTCAGGCTCCCTGCGGGTGTCCCTCCTACCGATGCGATTGTGTTGCAGGAAGAGGAGGTAAGGCGTCGTATATTGCTCCTTGTCAGAGTCATAGATAAGATCCGCCTCGCTCTCCCTGTCACTTTCTGATCTGCAAAACAAACAAAGATTACACTGAAACGTTTTCCAAAGCCAAGTTTCTTATCGTCCTTATCTTGTTTTTAACGTGTTTATTTAGCTGCAGATGTGACTTACTTTTGTTGTGACTTAATTTATTTTTGCTTAACTACAGAGGGATACAGATTGAAGGGGATCTGATAGACTGTAGATATTCACAGTGTAGGGATATAAGAAAGGAGATGGAGGTAAGATCCTCAGTATCAATAATTAGGATAGGATAAAGGTACATGATTCAAGTTTGCCAGAGTTATGTTGGAAAAGAAGACTGGAAGAAACTGATACTAATACAGAACGGTAGATGAGTGGGACAGATTCAGTGATCCGGATGTACGTAATTGCACAAGTAATGAAGAGCTTGAAGAAACTAGACAAATATGGATAAGACAAAAGACGAGTAGAGGTAATTATATGTGATACAGGAACTGAAACGTGTAGAGCTTCTGACTTCTTGCCATTTTTCTCATATTACTATGTTCTTTATAGATGGCATGGTTTACCTAAGAGGAAATACTTCAATATATTTAGCTATATTGGTGGTTTATCTTCTTTCCAAATAAATCAACATTATTCAGTGGAGGTAATTTAACTTTGA
>NC_059279.1:11738264-11740764 GCF_017591435.1 Portunus trituberculatus | reverse complement strand
AGGAGCAGCAGCAGTAGTAGAAGCAGCAACAACAGGAGTGTTAGTAGTTATAGTAGCACAGCACCACCAGTATTTCTTGTTGTTATCGTTGTTGTTGTTGTTGTTGTTGTTGCTGTTGTTGTTGCTGTTGCTGCTGCTGCTGCTGCTGCTGTTGTTGCTGTTGCTGTTGCTGTTGTTAATGGTGATGGTAGTGGTGGTGGTGGTATTTTTTTTTCAGCTGATGCTGCAGTAAGAGTGGCAGTAATAGAAGCAGTAGCAGCTGCACCATCACCATCACCATCAACACCATCGATTGTAGGACAGAAAGTAACAGGAAAAAAAAGTAACACGAAAAAAAGTAACGGAAAAAAAGTAACAAGAAAAAAAGTAACAAGACAAAAAGTAACAGGAAAAAAAGTAACACCGAGATAAGGCACAGGATAAGAACCTGCTTCAGCTGAGTAATTGAATGTTGCTGTTTCTGTTTCTGAGATTTCCTCAATTCAGAACAAGATTCGGTTACTGTTTCAGAGTTTCAGAGACGAATTGTCTGCTTCAATTCCAGTTTCCAAGGCTTCCTCATCGAAGAACAAGATTCAGTGCAGCTACACACACAACCAGCAGCATGGAGATCACACAGAGCAACAAGGGCGGCAATAAAATTTGTTTCGAGGGATATATGTACACACTGTCGTGCACACGGAAAAAAAAATCTGGTGGAAGTGTTCTGAGAAAGGAAATCGAGATTGTAGAGGAAGTCTCAGCACTACGCCCGACTTGGATCATCCAGAGCCAGGCCTACCCCACAACCACGCTGCTGACCACATCAACGTGACATACACAAAATGTCGTAACTTGATGAGGCAGCAGGCGGCCAGCTCCCTAGACAAGCCATCCCAGATATTTGCCCAGGCAGTGGCAAACCAAGACCATGCTGTGCAGAAGCGTTTTCCGTGTGAGGAGAACACCAAGCGATCCCTCAGATACCACAGGCGCACCCCACCAATGCCCGAACACCTGCACGACTTCACTTTGCCAGATGAGTGGAAGGATACACTGGGACCCAACCCTCAGCAATTCCTTCTTTACGACAATGGGCCAGAGGCAGTCAGTCGTATTATTGCCTTTGCCACATTAGAGGACCTGCGCCGTCTGTCAGCTGCAGAGACCATCTATATGGACGGTAACTTCAAGATGGCACCACCACAGTTTACTCAAGTGTACGTGATTAGAGTTCCATTTAAGACTATACATGTCTCCTGTGTCTATGCTCTATTACAGAATAAGACAAGAGCGGTGTATTCAGAGCTGTTTGATGTCGTTGTGGACCGTATCACGCAGTTGGGAATAAACCTTCATGTACAAACAGTTGTGACAGACTTTGAAGATGCCGTTTTGCGTGCAGTGAGTGCCAGCTTTGGTAGAGAAGTCGAGACAAAGTGCTGCTTCTACCATCTTACACAGTGTACCTGGCGTAAAATACAGCAGCTTGGTCTAAGAGATAATTACCACTCAGACTTGGAGTTCCGCCGGTTCTGCAGCATGTTGGATGGACTCGCCTTCCTGCCCACTGAGGAAGTGAAAGAAGGTATGGAGCACCTCAAGACCGTTACTCCTGCCGAGGCTACTGAACTGGTGGACTATTTTGACACGACCTACGTCTCAGGTAGCTACAGAAGTCAACAGCTGCAGAATTCCCAGGGCGTCAGGTTGCGTGTTGTACCCCCGATGTACCCCCCTGCTATCTGGAATGTACATGAGGCGACATTGTACGGCAACCCCCGTACCAACAACATTTGCGAGGGCTGGAACAATAAGTTCTCAAACTTAGTTGGACACCATCATCCCTCTGTATGGAAGTGCATACAGTGGTTCCAAAAAGAACACGCTACCGTGGACACGATGGTGCAGCAGGACCTGATTGGCAACACACCAAAACCAAGACATAAGAAAAACGCAATTCAATTGCAGAAACGGCTTCAACATCTTTGTCAGGACAGGGTGGAAGGAAGAAAATCCATCCCAGAATTTTTAGAAGGAATTGCTCACAATATACATATAACCCGGACAATACAGTAATACACATCTTGTATTTTAATGTTATTTTTTTTACTTTTTTATTCGTGTTTTCAAATACTAATTCATGTATATTGTCTTCAAGAATGACCACTGTTTTTATTACTTTCAATTCGTTTTTAAATTTATTTAGTGTTTTTAAAATTATCTTCAAGAATGACCACTGTTTTTTACTTTTTGATTCGTGTTTTTAAATCTATATTTATTGTTTTTAAACTTATCTTCAAGAATGACCACTGTTTTTTACTTTTTGATTCGTGTTTTTAAATTTATTTATTGTTTTTAAACTTATCTTCAAGAATGACCTCTTTTTAATTTGTGGTTTTAAATTTATTTCATGTTTTTAATTTGTGTACATTATGGTCAAATTAACCACTGTTACTTTTTTTCCGTAATGAAATTAGTATTGTTACTTTTTTTCTTGATACTTTATTTCCTAGCAAAA
>NC_059279.1:11698264-11723264 GCF_017591435.1 Portunus trituberculatus | reverse complement strand
CTGCTTGTAACTGTAAATGAAGTAAGGAAGGAAGACAGCAAACAAGTACGAAACAGGAAGATGGAGTGTAGGTTTTTTTTTTTTTCAGTCAGTTACAAACAGACACGTCTTTCTTCATCACCACCATCATTACTATCATCACCACAGTCACCGTCTTCACTAGTCACGACCATCACCACCATAACTACCACCATTCACTATTAACATCACCACCACATTCACCAGCATAGGTAGGCGCAATAAATTATCGTCAGAATTTATCACCATAACAATGTCCAGTTATCGGTTATCCGAAAATTACTTTTTACACGTTATGGATTCATCGGTATCGCTAATACTTTTTGTTACAAACTGGCGATGATCGATATTTTCAGTTTTGGAAAAATGAGAACGTAGAAGTTTTGAACTTTCAAAATCAAATGTAGTATTTTTACTTAAAACGTTTTTTTTTTTTCATTAGTGAAGACATAATAAACATTAAATATGAAGATTTTTCACAGATTTTTCTGTTTTCTATGATAAAGGTAAAAACAGATATTTTCATTAATTAGTTTTCTTACTTTATAATATAAATATCGTTATCGATAGTATCGGAATTTCTTATTTATCAATTTATCGGTTATAGGACGATAAATTCAGTCAAGTTCTCGGTTATTGCCGACAAGATTATCGTTATCGGTTTATTGTTTACCGTGATCTTTTTTTCATTATCGCGCCCAACTACGTTCACCACAGCCTCAATCACCACCACCACCACCACCATCACCATTTACTACTACCACCACTACCATCATCACCACAGTCACCATCCTTATTACCATTCACTACTACCATCATTATTATATTCACCATTCTCTATCACCACCACCACCATCTTCATCATCATTAACTGCTACTATCATCATCACCACAGTTAACCTCACTATCAGCACCATCACATCACCACAATCACATTTCAGTCAATCCCTTAATTAATCTACCTATCTTCGTGTCAACCGCAAATTTACAAATATTACTACAAATTCCACTATCCAAATCATAAATCTATATAAGAATAACAATGCCCCAAAATAGATCCAGGGATGTGGCACCTCACGTGGCAAGAAACAGTGGCCATTGTCAAATTAGGTAAATGGAAGGAAGTTTTTTATAAGCAAAAACAGTAGTAAGATTAAGACACCTCACTTTAGGAGAGCAGATTATGAGAGATTTAAAAATGGGTTGACTGGCAACAGATGGAGAATGATGGGCAGGTGAGATCCTAGACAGAGGTTAGGGAGATCAAGCAAGGTGAGGGAGTTGAAATGATGTGTGAGCTTGGAGTGTAGAAGATGAGAAATAACCGGAGTATATGAGTAAAATTCTGAAGCATGGAGTTTTCTTTAACAGTTTTCATTCAGAAAACATGTAAGGAATGCCGTATAGTGGACAGAATTTTAGAGCAGAAGGGAATGAGTTGATTGATATTTCCATGATTAAGTAGATAGTGAAACAAAAGATGAATAGGCCGAACAAACTTAAGTCACCATAACCAGAAGAAGAATATCCCAGAGTACTTATTGAATGCAAAGAGATTATCAGTGAAGAGGTAGTTATCATCTTCAGAAAACTGATAGATTCAGAGGAGGTATCGATATATGAAGGCAAGCGAATGTAGTACCTATCTTTAAGAAATGAGATAAAACGTTAACGTGTAACTATAGGCCTGATATGTTAACTTCAAAATATGTAGGTAAAATAATAGAGCCAATAATCGCGAGAAGCATTAGGGAGCTTTTTGATAAACATAACTTAATAACTCAAATCGCAGTATGCGTGGTTTCACGAATGGAAAGTCTTTCCTTACGAACTTGTTGAGTTTTTACAGTAAAACTTACGATGTGACAGATAATAGGATAGTTATAACATCCTAATACCTTTACTTTAGTAAACCATCTAAAAAAGTATTCCATCAGAAGTTATTAGGAAGGTTTAAAAGATAAGGGAGAGATAGAAAGGTGTGCTTCCGCAGAAGTGACTTTTATAATAAACGGTCCTAAATTTGAGTGGGGTACAAGTAATTAGTGGGGCCATGCTTCGTACATGGACTGCCACGAGTAGGCCTGATGGCTTATATAGGAATATATGAAAATAAGGAAAGCTGCAAAAAGCCATCAGGGCTACCCATTGCAGTGCCTGTATGAAACACGCCAACCTATATATTTCCACCTATTATCCCCATTCATAAATTTGTTTAATTTTCTTTTAAAGCTTCCTTATAACTCAACACTAACAACCTGATTCCATTCTTATACCACTCTATATGAGAACCTTCTTGAATCTATTCAATTTTCAAGTGTGAATCAATTTTTTTCCATTATATCTTCTATTTCAATTACGGATACTGAGAATTTTGCTTACCACCCTTGTTATAATGCTTCCCACCACTGCAACATGACTCCCTCTATCTCCCTGTCAGGGAACGCCTCTAAGCCTGGAGACTGACAGCTCCGAGGACATGGTGATGGGCAACATGAGCATCGTGGTGCAGAAGGCCACCCCGGAGGATGCTGGAGATTACACCTGCACGGCTCACAACTCTGAGGGTTCTTCTCGCAGCAATCCCATCAAGCTGAGGGTCAATCGTGAGTAGTGGAAGGAAGGAGAGAAACATCTGAAACATTTGAAGCATTTATTTATAATAATTAGTTATACAAATACAATAATATATATATATATATATATATATATATATATATATATATATATATATATATATATATATATATATATATATATATATATATATATATATATATATATATATATATATATATATATATATATATATATATATATATATATATATATATATATATATATATATATATATATATATATATATATATATATATATATATATATATATATATATATATATATATATATATATATATATATATATATATATATATATATATATATATATATATATATATATATATATATATATATATATATATATATATATATATATATATATATATATATATATATATATATATATATATATATATATATATATATATATATATATATATATATATATATATATATATATATATATATATATATATATATATATATATATATATATATATATATATATATATATATATATATATATATATATATATATATATATATATATATATATATATATATATATATATATATATATATATATATATATATATATATATATATATATATATATATATATATATATATATATATATATATATATATATATATATATATATAGATAGATAGATAGATAGATAGATAGATAGATAGATAGGTAGATATATATACATAGAACTTCCAACATGTATAACTACACCTACTTCATATAAAGCAATGCTTTTTAGGCAACATATTTTTAGATAAAAGAGGGAGAGAGAGCGGGAATAAAGGAATAAAAAGAAATTTATAAATATATGTATTATACCAAACATCTTCCCGCACTTGACTAACTTGTTTCATTTTCGCACCTACAGACGGCCCCACGTGCAAGCGGTCCACACCCTTAGTGCTCGGCGTGCCCCGCCACCACTCACTCAACGTCACGTGCCAGGTTTCGTCTTTCCCATCTCCATCAGGTTTTTCCTGGGCCTTGCGCACATATCTCGGCCGCTTGCAGGTTCCCCAGGACAGAATCAACTGGCAGGGCACCACCTCCTGGATAATCTACACACCGCGGGCAACAGAGGACTATGGGGAGCTTATTTGCTGGGCCCACACCCGCAAAGGCCGCCGGCAGAAGGCTCCCTGTGTGGCCCGCTTGGTGCCCGCCGACACACCAGACGCCCCCGAGAGATGCCGTGTCTCACGAAGGACACCATCCTCCCTCACTGTATCCTGCATCGCCGCCCATGACGGAGGGCTGCCTCAGACATTCCACGCGTGGGTGAGTGCCGAACGGGCGTGTTGGCTGGTCGGTGGTGGTAGGAATTGCCCTTCCATGCTGCCTTCTTGCTGAATGTTTGTGTTGGTGAGGCGTTTGGATGGGATTGTATTGGTAGTTTCTGTCAAATTTATTATCATGATCACCATCAGTTGTAACACTGTAATTCCACAGTGAGTCAGTAACCTTCACCGATCTTCATGCTACCAAGTGAGAAAATCAATTGTTTTTCTCCTCATGCAGGTGTCCTTCGAAGGGCGGCGTGTAAATAACGCAAGCAGTGCAACTTCCGAGGTGACAGTACCGGGACTGCAGCCTGCCACTGCATACAGCCTCATCCTGTGGTCTGCCAACACGTATGGTAACAGCATGAGGGTCAAGTTGCAGGCCTCCACCACACCCTCCAACGTGACTGTGTCTACCTCCAGTAGCATGAACGGCCACTCCACGAAGGACACTACCAAGGAAGGTCCCTTCGACAGTTTGTACCCTTCCCTGGTGGCCGTGGTGGCTGTGGTCACGGTTGTGGGCATAGTGGTAGGTGTGGTGGCAGGCTTGCTCAGCCGTCACATTACCGTCCCGGTGCGACATTCTGCTGACCAAGACGACGACGACGACTACCACGCTGCCCCTCCCCCCTCACCTGGCCGCCGCCTCAAGGTGCACCTGCGGCGCTCAGGTGAGTTTTGCAGGTATGGGGCCCCTATGTTTTAAAGGGAGCACACTAATGTAGCTGGCAGGTAATGACCTCAACCTGATAATCACAATAACATCAAAGCTGCTCCTCTTTTCCTTGTCACTGACAAGGATGAGGGCACTCAGCATGTCCCAGTAATCTTGAGCATAATCAAATTCCTGTCTCCTCTCTCGTCACACAGGCAAGGGGAATGGCTCCCTAACGAAGCAGATCCGTAAGCCAACAGCGCGCTACGAGTTCCTGGGGACGGCACCACGGAGGGAGCCTCATGTGTATGATGACCCAGTGCCTTTACGACGGGAAAAGAAAGATAAGGTCTATGAGGAACTTCGAACAACGCCTGAGACAGAATGTTCCACGCTCTCAGCGACATCATCCGATCCTCCGGGCACGCTAATCCCTCCCCAATTCCTTCAGTGGCCCCTTCCGTACTGCCGACTCCTACGTAATAATGACTTCAAGGACGCCCCGAGGAAGCCAGTCAGGGTAGACCCGCCCAAACTGCCTGACATGAGTGTATGTGCATCCCAGTCATCTCCCGTCACCTCCACCCCACTAACTAACTCGGTCCCGCGCCCGGATTTCCGCCTGATCCTTGTCCCGGAGACCAGCAAAATACTCAAGAATGCCACGGAACAAGACACGAGACTCAAACAGCATTTTATAAAAGACATTTCATCCCCTTTCACCAGCAGCAAGTCTAAATTTCCAGCCATAACTGAGGAAGAGGAAATCAAGCCAAGTGCCACCAAGACCAAGGATGCCTCTTGTACTTTGAGGGACCCCTCAAATTTGACTAAAAATAATAAAGGGGTTTCAATTGAAGAGGAACTTTCAGGGGACCAGAGTAAAAGGAGAGCGCTAATCCCCAAGGCCATGGATCAGGACGTCAACACAAAGCAGCTTTCACGCCTCCTACATCCACCAGGAGCAACTGTGAGACTGAATACCGTGAACAGCATGAAAATCACATCTTGGGACCACCATAAAGTGAAGGCAGTGCAGGAAAAAAATATAAAAGTGGACGAAAGCATTGTTCTTCTCACTCAAAGAGGATCTCAACCAAAAGTCGAGGATGTAGCTGATGATATCACTTGTATCCCAGCCACCAACACATCAAAACCTTTCCTTCATAACGCCGACACGACCACAACCGACAATTGCAGCGCCTTTACTCAAAAAGAAGCAGAACATCAAGTTGCTAAAGTGGCTTGCCAAGAGGAAAAATTCACGCCAGATATGAACACGGAGACGGAGAACGCTGCAACCTCGTTTCCTCTGCTTCTTGATCACGGTGGAGACGAGGCAAGTAAACATAACAGTGCGCAAAGAGACAAAACATCATACGTCTCCTTGACCGATAAACTGCATCCAGCAACAAAACAAAACAGTAGTAGCAGCAATAGTAGCAACAGATTGCACCAACACCACCCATACAACACAAGTCTAGCGAGCATCAAAAGAAGTTATAGATCGCCAATATCAGCACAGCTTGCAACAATACTGGATCCTATGGTAAGTTTTTAAGTTCGTGTGTATTCACATGGTACAAAAAAAGACGTTTTCTTTGTGATTTTTGATAAGGTAGGTTTACTACTATATTACTTTAGCTACTCAATTTGTTTTAAGATTTTTGGGCTCGTATTCTAAAAAAAAAAAAAAAAAAAAAAAATACGGCTTTTTTACTGACAAATTTCATAATTATGTGATTATAGATTGCAAGTATATTTTCATGATTCTAGTGACAGTTTAGCAAGGATTATGTATTTCCAGTATGAAAGGCCTCATGAAAATTTGACTAATTATGTCTGTGACCCTTGAGACGGTCCCTATGAGAGAACAAAGCGAGCCCTTCATTACAATCAAATCTGCCTTTTGTCACAACTTACATGAGGTGGTAGGTTTAAGTGACCTAAAACCCCTTCAGTTTGCTTTTACACTTGCTTAGTCTTATTAACATAAAAATTATCTGAGCTAACCTGATACTGCTCTCTTGTCACTGGGAATCTTTCAGTCAGAACGCTGCACATTACACTGCTGTGGTAAATGGAATGAATTTTATAGATTTTTTTTATTCAACTCATTGATTTTCTATTGCCTTGTATTCCTTATTCTGCCTTTTAATCATGTGAAATAAATCAAACAACTTATACAAACATATCAAATAAAACTCTGTAAGTAAGGTAAACAGTCAATGAAGGTAAACTAGACGCAGCATAATGTGTAAGAATAGCACCATTATTGAGGGACTTACAATTAAACTTTTTTTTTCCTTTGTACTACCAGCTCTTACTTACACTTCCTTACACTTATGGAATATAAAAACGTATATAACGTTGATCGCCTGTCGTTACATCTGCAAGTTCGGATTTAGCTTCTTGCCAGTGTGATGTTTCTCTTATTGTTTACATCTGCAAGTTCGGATTTAGCTTCTTGCCAGTGTGATGTTTCTCTTATTGTTCTCTTCTCTTCTTTCCTTTCCATTTCAGATAATCCCCGCGGAGGGCAGCGTCACCCCTCGCCTGTCATCGGCCGGACAACGCAAGCCACGCATCGGTCTCACTTCCCTGTTCAGTCTCACAGCATCATCATCCTCCAATTCATCGTCGTCATCCTCTTCCTTTTCCTCGTCCTCCTCGTCCTCCTCTTCCTATAAGCGTGGTTTTAGGAGGTCTGCGAGGAGGACAGACCTGGCGAGCCCGTTCTGGAGGCCAAGAAGTGTTCCCACGACCTCTGGGCTCCAAATGACCTCCCACTGTTACTTTCAGACCCCTAACGCATCCTCCTCTTCCTCCTCCTCTCCTCCCTCCCCAAGGTCATCTTCCTCCTTTTCAGGTGCTTCTTCCTCTTCCTCTTCTTGCTTCCCATATTCCTCCACGGCCTCATCATCTCCTCTCTCATCTTTTTATTCATCTGAAAATTCGTTGCCCATCTCTACCTCACTCTCTCAGTCCTTTTCCTCCTTCCAGTTCCCAACCTCCTCATCGTCCTTTTCCTCATCTGCCACATCCTCCTCATCGTCCTCTTCTTCATCTACCTCCTCCTCCTCGGCAGTAACGAAGTCCCCCTTTTCCTCCTTTCTCTCACCTTCCCTCACTTCTCACTCAGCTTCCTCCTTTCTCTCTCTCTCTTCCTGTTCCACCTCCCCGGAATCAGGTTTTTCTGGACAAATAACACCTACTTGAAAGAGGAGAGAGAGAGAGAGAGAGAGAGAGAGAGAGAGAGAGAGAGAGAGAGAGAGAGAATTTTCTATTGTATTAATCAAGGTCGTGAATACCAAAACGTAACTCTAATAATACTATGTCTCCGCACAAGAAAGGCTACAAGACCAGGTAAGGGTGTCTACCAGTTTTGACAATTACCTCACTTATTTAACCCTTTGACTGCTATGGCCTCAACCCAAGCTTAATGGCAGTATATGGTCTGGTGAAGAGGGTTTCTTTTATGTAAGACGAGCACTACCCAAAATATGCATAGAAAGGCCCAATGAGAGTGCAACCCACTACAGAGAAGTCAAAAAGAATCATCCAGAATTGAAGGATAAGTTTCTTGAATTATCTCTTTTCAAAGAGTTCAAGTCATATAAAGGAAGAAACAAATATGCAGGGAGGGAGTACCACAGTTAACTATAAAAAGGGACTGAGAATACTAATCAGCTTTTTGATTAGAGAAGTGAAAAGAATGGGGATGCGAGAAAGTAGAAAGTTTTAAGTATAATTCTGAGAGACACCTCTGGCATCAAGAGAAGTGATGGACTGATGAGTAGTCCAGTTTGCTGATGCTTATAATTTTTGCTAATTAAAATAATTACTCAAATTTTATAACATCAGAGTAGTTAGTCAAGGGGTTAATAAGAGTAAAAACGGGAATGAGAGGCTTTTAATAAAGACAGCAATACACAAAACAGTACTATTTTATATCACTACTATTAATGCAATTAATATTGAATTGTCATTGTGAACAGTTTGTTAAGTTATATTAAAGTATAACTATGTACGTACTAAGACCGACCCTTAGTAATTAAGTTTTTTTTAAAGTTTGTGCTAAGAAAGTAAGTAATAAAAGTTTGTTACGCGTTTGTAGAAACGACTTTCAATATTCCGCTGTACAGGAGAGAGAGAGAGAGAGAGAGAGAGAGAGAGAGAGAGAGAGAGAGAGAGAGAGAGAGAGAGATTGCTACATAAATTACACAGGCCACATCAGACCTTGTTGTCCTCACAAAGTGAACTGACCAAGGACTAGTAAGATGACTGTAGAAATAAATAACAGCAAAGCAAAAGGCTCTCTCCCCACCTTCCGTTTCCTCCATTACAAGCCGTACAAGACACAGGTCGGAAATAAACACATTATGAGGTGAGAGAAGTAAATACCCAAGTAAATTTTATAAGCAAAATGGAAATGAATGAAATAAAATGTTGCAATTTTCTGGAGGCAAGTAAGTTATCATGTAACCAATTTGAGACAAATTATTCATTAAGAAGGCGTTTAAGTCTCTATAGTATTGCAGTCTATCATGTCTCATGGAAACTCATTCCATAGATTGACGATACTTTTTTTTCTTTATTTAAGAGAACTTCAGAATTTTACAACAATTTTGCAACAGTTTCCATACGTGCAATTTGAAAACAATCGCGAAATACAAACTGCAGTCCATGTTATTAATGCCTCTGATAATTTCAAACATTTGTATTAAATCGCCTCTTAGAATCATCAATGTTAATAGGAATAGGTTTAATTTTTCAAATCGTTCTACGTATGATTTGTTTCTTAGACTTGGTATAATTCCTGTTACTCTAGTCTAGGCTGAACTTGAATTTACCCATGTCTTATCTATGTCTGGTTCATCTTCAGCACAATATCAAAATATTATCTGCCGATTAGGCCAGTTACTTAGTTCGCTTTCTTTACAACTTCTGAAATTCGTTGATTGGGTTTTAGGTTGCGACTGAATCAGTTTCGCTATCTAGACTTTTAAGTTGAATACCTCCCCCCGTCCCCACTCTGATAACTTGTTTCGATTGCTCTGGATTCTAACTTGTTCGTTAGAGATTACGATATTCGCTATTCAGAAAACTTCGATAACGACCTCATCATCATCTGTTTCGTTTTATATTCACTAAAAAGGAACAGGTACTTAAATCGACACCTGTGGCACTGCGCTGGATACTGAATCTACTTTGATGTTTTTCCATGGAACAAAAGCAATATTAACAACAAAATCTGGGCAATATAGTGTCTGTTCATAGAGCAAATTAGCCAGCCAGAGAGACAGACAGAAGGAAACAAACAAATAAACAAACAAACAAAAAGGAAGAAAGAAAGAATATATAGAAGAATATATGTCATTTTAAACCACACGTGCCACATTTACAACAAAGACGAGAAGCAGAAACCGGAAAGAAGGCAAGACATATTGCAGGGAGAAAAGTAAAATATGAGCCAAGAGGTCAGACAGACACCACATCACGGCATTTCTGACCTTCAGCAACAGACTCTCTCTCTCTCTCTCTCTCTCTCTCTCTCTCTCTCTCTCTCTCTCTCTCTCTCTCTCTCTCTCTCTCTCTCTCTCTCTCTCTCTCTCTCTCTCTAAATCTCTAAAGTTTATAAAAACTGTTATGCCACCACAATGTACAGAACAGGGTCTTCCTGAACATGATAGACGTTTACCACCAAGACTGCAAGGAACACAGCAAGTAAGTCTTTTGAAGTTCAAAATGCATTGAAATAATATCTACTTATATACAGGATAGTCATTTAGCAAAATAAAAGTTTAATAATAAAGACTTTCCACCGATAATCCTTGGTTTGCTAATAATTTTATTTGGGTATTTGTTTTTCTTTATTCAGCATTGTTAATTTCTTGAAACCTTATTTCTATATTTGTCTTCTAACATTACCGTGCATGTTTCATACAATATTCTATAATGTGTTAGAATAAACATATCCAAATACATTTTATATTGCACAGAAAATTCCCGAATTCTTTGTCACCAAATCTACTGTGTGTGTGAAGGGGAGAGAGTCTGTGTATGAAAATAAGACAAGTATTATTGAGAGGGAGAAGGAGTGATGATAGTGATAGTGTTGGCAATTGAGAGAGAGAGAGAGAGAGAGAGAGAGAGAGAGAGAGAGAGAGAGAGAGAGAGAGAGAGAGAGAGAGAGAGAGAGAGAGAGAGAGAGAGAGAGAGAGAGAGAGAGAGAGAGAGAGAGAGAGAGAGAGAGAGAGAGAGGAGACATTCAAATAACGAAACCTCTATATTTGACCAATCATCTCTCTTCATTACACACACATCTCTATACCTTAGTTAATCCAGCGTGTCAGAAAGCATGTCCCAGGAAGACTGCTGCGAGGACTCAGGTAGAATGTACAATATGCAACACAGAAGAGAATCACGGAACTTCCTCATTTTATTACGGGACCCTTAAATTTTCAACCTCTCCCTCCCTTCCTGCCTCTCTTCCTTCTCTCCCTCTCCTCTGTCGTCTTCCTTACCAGCTGTCCTTGGAAAGCCTCTTCAGTAATGGTTAGAAAAAAACACATCTTTATTTTTTGTGTACGTGTGTGTGTGTGTGTGTGTGTGTGTGTGTGTGTGTGTGTGTGTGTGTGTGTGTGTGTGTGTGTGTGTGTGAGGTGAGAGAGAGAGAGAGAGAGAGAGAGAGAGAGAGAGAGAGAGAGAGAGAGAGAGAGAGAGAGAGAGAGAGAGAGAGAGAGAGAGAGAGAGAGAGAGAGAGAGAGAGAGAGAGAGAGAGAGAGAGAGAGAGAGAGAGAGAGAGAGAGAGAGAGAGAGAGAGAGAGAGAGAGAGAGAGAGAGAGAGAGAGAGAGAGAGAGAGAGAGAGAGAGAGAGAGAGAGAGAGAGAGAGAGAGAGAGAGAGAGGCAGATAAGCAAATATATAGAGACAGACAGAAAGAAAGACACAGACATATAGACAAACAGGAGGAAAGACAGAGATACAGATAGACAGCAAGAAAGAAAGAAAGAAAGAAAGACAGACAGACAGACAGACAGACAGACAGACAGACAGACAGAGACAGACTGACTGACTGACTGACTGACTGACTACTAACTAGACACACACACACACACACACACACACACACACACACACACACACACACACACACACAGAGAGAGAGAGAGAGAGAGAGAGAGAGAGAGAGAGAGAGAGAGAGAGAGAGAGAGAGAGAGAGAGAGAGAGAGAGAGAGAGAGAGAGAGAGAGATCAGAAGATCCGGTCATCCAAGGACATGAAGTTGTATTTATTTTATTTTTTATTTTGAACTCCCAGACATTCCTCTCATCTTCCTTTCTCCTCCTCACACCTTTCTTTCTCCTCTTCTCCTCTTCCTTTCTCCTCCTCTCACCTCCTTTTCTCCCCCACTCATTTTCCTTTCCCCACTCACCGATCTTCTCTCGTTTTTCTTTCTTTTTCTCCCGTCACCTCACTTTCATCTTTACTCCCATTCACTCTCTCTCTCTCTCTCTCTCTCTCTCTCTCTCTCTCTCTCTCTCTCTCTCTCTCTCTCTCTCTCTCTCTCTCTCTCTCTCTCATCCTTCTTTTTTTCCTTGTTCTCTTGTCCTCTTCTCTTCCTCAAACTGCCTCTTCCTCTCGCTATTTCCTTCTCTTTCTTTTTCTTTTTTCATCTTCTTTCTCTCTTTCCTTCAGCACAAAAGGGAAACACAAATGATACATGGATTGATAAATAGTAAATGAATGAATATAAAGTGACAACAATCTACAGTGACCTTAAGAGATCACAACTCTTCCTCACCAAGTAAATAAATAAATAAATAAAATCAACAATGAAAGAACAAGGATCCACAGTTGTCCGAGAGGCACCACAATGGGAAAAGAGAGCATGTCATAGAGAAGTAATGGAATGTCGCATCCCTGTTGCCCCAACAGGAAATGCAGCACCACAAGAGGGCGCATTTTACACCAAGGACAACTTTAGTAATCGGTAAACCGCTGGCTCACAAGTTACAGTAGGTAACGGTCCACTGATAAATCTATACATTTATACACGTGTGTGTGTGTGTGTGTGTGTGTGTGTGTGTGTGTGTGTTTGATCTGCTGCAGTCTCTGACGAGACAGCCAGACGTTACCCTACGGAACGAGCTCAGAGCTCATTATTTCCGATCTTGGGATAGGTCTGAGACCAGGCACACACCACACACCGGGACAACAAGGTCACAACTCCTCGATTTACATCCCGTACCTACTCACTGCTAGGTGAACAGGGCTACACGTGAAGGAGACACAAAATATCTCCACCCGGCCGGGAATCGAACGGTCCTCTGGCTTGTGAAGCCAGCGCTCTAACCACTGAGCTACCGGGCCGTGTGTGTGTGTGTGTGTGTGTATATATATATATATATATATATATATATATATATATATATATATATATATATATATATATATATATATATATATATATATATATATATATATATATATATATATATATATATATATATATATATATATATATATATATATATATATATATATATATATATATATATATATATATATATATATATATATATATATATATATATATATATATATATATATATATAAAAAAAAATCTTACTTAAATAGTTGTTTCCAGCGCACTGCCAAATAGAAAGATTAAATGGCAAAGGATAAGTATCCTGAAATTTCACCCGTGAAAGAGTTTAAGTAATAGAAAGGAGGAAAAACAGAAGCAGGTAGGGAGTTTACCAGAGAAAGGTATGGATGATTGAGAATACTGTTTAACTCTTGTGTGAGAGGTGGACAGAATAGGCGTGAGAGGAAAACGAAGAAAGTCTTCTGCAGGGAGACCAAGTGAGGAGAGGAGGCAAGTTGTTAGCAAAATCAAAAGAGCGGTTAGCATGACAGTAAAGGCAGACGATAGCAAGAAATGCAACATTATGGTGAAGAGAAAGAAAGGCTGAAGACAATCAGTTTGAGGAGAGTTGATAAGACGAGAAAAACTTTTGATTCCACCCTGCCTAAAACATCAGTATGAATGGAGCCCATCCATACATGTGAAGCATACTCCACATCTGGACGGATAAGAACCAAGAAATGAGTTAGAAATTTGGGGCAGAGGAGGTGAGAAAACTGGAGGAGATGACTCAGAACACCTAGCTTCATGGAAGCTGTTTTAGTAAAAGCTGATTTGTAAAGTTTCCAGCATATATCATAAGTGACTGACATACCAAGGATATTCAGTGTAGAAGAGGCAGACAAATGAATGTCTTTGAGGAAGAGGATATAGTTATCTGAGAGGTTGTGAGGTAGGTAGATAGAGGAATTGAGTTTTTGAGACATTTTATCAATACTGAGTTTATTCTGTTCCACTCAAAAATTCTAGAAAGATCAGAAGTCATCAGGTCCATAAGTCGTCCAAGGGTTAAGGCCACCGACGGCATAGAAAAAATCATAGCAAAAGATCATAATGAGTAGCATGTATACTCAGAGGTTGAAAGAGAGAGAGAGAGAGAGAGAGAGAGAGAGAGAGAGAGAGAGAGAGAGAGAGAGAGAGAGAGAGAGAGAGAGAGAGAGAGAGAAAGGGGAAGAGCCCTATATCATCCGAGGTAGTTTTTTTTTTCAGCACAGGATTTGAGCGGAGAGTTTGGATCAGAAATAAAAGAGATGGTATAGTAGTGCCATCAGAGTAAAACAAAGTAAACAAACTTATCAAAGATGCGTGTAAAGGTCATAAGGATGTCTTCGTTTAGGTGCAATTTTTTTTTTTTTTTTTTAGATAAAAGAAAAAAAACGAAAAAAAAGACAATGACAGTATATAAACAAGAAGATAAAGGTTAGGAAAAAATCAAGATGTCATGCGCATCTCTACGACGGTCAGGGTGTTGCACTAGTCCCTCTATGTCGTAGAAGATAGGAAAGTTAAAGCCTAGTTCACCAGAATGGTCAGTGAAGGGAGAGAAGGGCTAACGCTGGTAGTGAACATTGAATCCAAGAATGAAGATCTCCGTAAAAGCGAAGAAAGTTAATTAAGATGTGCTCCACTTTGGGAGTTGAGTAAAAAAAAAAGGTTTTTCATCTAGTCAGAGGAGTTAGATATATGCACTGGTAAATTTAAGCTTGAGAGTAACTATAGTAGCAACCAGATGATGAAAAAGTCAGAAAAAGGATATATATATATATATATATATATATATATATATATATATATATATATATATATATATATATATATATATATATATATATATATATATATATATATATATATATATATATATATATATATATATATATATATATATATATATATATATATATATATATATGTGAATTGCCCATTTCATGAAATGGGCAAACCCAATATATGAATGAACCTAACCTAACCTAATAACTTACTCTAACCTAACTAACCATTTCATGAAATGGCCTCTCCATTGCACATTTCATGAATTGGGTTAGGTTAGGTTATATTATTTAGGTTATTATTATATAGGTTAGTTAGGTTAGGTTAGGATAGGTTAGGTTAGGTTAGGTTAGGTTAGGTTAGGTTCATTTCATGAATTGGGTTTGCCCATTTCATGAAATGGGCAATTTCACAAACGGTGTATATATATATATATATATATATATATATATATATATATATATATATATATATATATATATATATATATATATATATATATATATATATATATATATATATATATATATATATATAGATAGATATATAGATAGATAGATAGATATAGATGAAATAGATAGATATAGATAGTTATAGATATAGATAGATAGAGAGAGAGCTTTGTGAGAGAGAGTGAGTTGTGAAGATGATGTATTCCAGTGATGAAAGTGGTGGTGATTGGCCCCGTATTATAATATATTATATATTACAGCATGTAATATTCGATATGAAATATAAACAATGGAACAAACTCACGTTAGAGTGGTTATGAAACTTTATATCGTCTGAGCTAAAATTACCAAAAAACTAAATCCTCTACTGATGGTCTTTAGTACTCAGGTAAACGCTTATTTTCTTATGTTATTATTAGCTTAAAAAATTAGGTTTTAGCAGACTAGCTGATTAATGCAAGAATGCTGTACAGATGGGAAGGGAAAATAATTAAGTAGGAGTGACAGAAGATGACATACTTGTTCCAGTACAATAAATGCATCACCCCACTGGAGGCCATCATCATGGAAACTAATAGATTAGTCATTAATAGAGAATCTTACGAAAGAGGCGGAGAAAAAAATCATTTATTAAAAAAAAATCACGTCACGAACAAAGAGAAAACCTGCTGGAAGAAACGAACAACAGGAAAACAAAAGGTCAACTTACAGTGTGAAGATGAACGCTGGTGAAGATGGCGCAGCGCTGTGACCTTGAAGAGGGAGGTGGGGCGGGCGTGGGCGTGAGGGGCTGCGTCCGCTGCCTGAGGGAGGAGGATGCGTTCTACGGAATGGTAGTTGTGGTGGTGGTGTGGTGAGTGGAGGTCACTATGAATCAGGTAGAGGTGATGGTAACGGTGAAGGTGAGGTGGTGGTAGTAGTGGTAGTAGTGGTAGTGGTGGTAGTGGTGGAGTGTTAAAGTGGAGGTCATTAGGAATCGAGATAGGGGTGATGATAACGGTGAAGGTTATGGTGAGGCGAAGGCGGTGATGGTGGTGATGGTGGTGGTAGCTGAGAGGGATGATAGTAGTGGTGGTGGTGGCGGTCGGTAGGGATTATCGTGGTGGTGGTGGTGGTGGTGGCGGTCGGTAGGGATTATCGTGGTGATGTGGTGGTGGTGGTGGTGGTGGTTAGTAATGTTGGTGGGCGCTGTGGTGTTGAAGTGGACTCAGGAATGGAAGCAAGTCAATAATTAGTGGTAAGGTATTATTAAATGTTTTCTTTCCTACTTATATTCACTTTTTTTCTGCAGTTCCTTCTTCTTGAGGTGTGTCTTCGTTGCATCATATCTCTTTTTGTGAGTGAGAAAAGTAAAACATTTGGTGATGATGTAATTATATAAGAATTGACCACCACCATCACCGCCGCCGCCACCACCACCACCACCACCACCACCACCGCCACCATTACTACCACCACCACCATCACTACCATCACAACCACCTTTACTATAACCCGTTTCATCACCACCAACAAATACCAGTTCACTTTTACTACCACTAGTCTAGTACCACACTCTACAGACACCTCCACCAACGCAACTATTGTCAACACCACCACACCACCACCAATACCACTACCACTACTTCACCATCATCACTACCACCATCAGCATCTTGACTACAACCATCATCACCACGAGCATTACAAAATCACCACCGCTAATAATAATAATAATAATAATAATAATAATAATAATAATAATAATAATAATACATGATTGGGAAAATTACCAAGAGCTTCAAATACAAAAAAGTAATGACACAATCAGTCAATCAACTAATCACTGGACAAACATACGTCTAATCGCCACTGCCACTAAATATACTGAGCCAAATTAAAACGCAGACGCAGCAACAAAAATATCACCGCCACTAGCAATTTCACTCTATCATTAACCAAGATAATGCTAATGATAAAAATGAGACTCGAAACAATACAAAGGCCAACAGGCCCACGAGTCGCACAATATGTTACAAGTGAATACAATTAGACACAAGCAAAGATCAAGTAGCAACAGACCTTTGGATCATAACTAGGCTATTGAACTGAACAACACTGATCTACACAAACAGAACCACCACCAATAGTATGAGTTATAAAGGAGGAAAATGTGTACTCTATGTAACTAAAATATATAGAGAGAAGAAAGGTGTAATCTACTTTTGTTTGCGCGGGCTTTTTTTTTTTATACTTGTGGTGGTGATGTGTTAGCTATGCAGTGGACTTACGTACAACTAAAGTGTGAAGGTTCCGCCAGATCATGTTATAAAGGCAAACAGGGAGCGCTTCTTTTGTTGAGCAGAATGAATGTAAGACGATGAGGCGAGAAGGAAAGAGGCAAAGGATTAACGATGAGTAATGCTTGTTTGTGGAGACCAGTCTAGGAGGCAGATTTGAAGGGACTTAAGGACGGAGGGAGAGAAGAAATGAAGAAGAAAAAAAAAAAACAGGAGAGAGGGACGGAGGGAAGAATGGAGGGAAGTATCTCCAAGGTGACGAGCAGGTATGTATGTACTACTCGTAGTACTCTGACCATTCTCTCTCTCTCTCTCTCTCTCTCTCTCTCTCTCTCTCTCTCTCTCTCTCTCTCTCTCTCTCTCTCTCTCTCTCTCTCTCTCTCTCTCTCTCTCTCTCTCTCTCTCTCTCTCTCTCTCTCTCTCTCTCTCTCTCTCTCTCTCTCTCTCTCTCATTCGCATATACATAAAACATCAGTCAACTCTCGACCTCCTAACACACACACACACACACACACACACACACACACACACACACACACACACACACACTCTCTCTCTCTCTCTCTCTCTCTCTCTCTCTACCCCTTCACTTCCTCTCTAAATCCCTCTCTCCCTCCCTCCTTCCCTTCAGCCACCACCCCCTCCCATCCCCGTCTCCATGTTCTTCCCTTCACTACTAAGAGGCCGCGCCGGGTCACAGGACTCCGCAGTCCTTACCCGTCGCCTGGACAGTGAACAGCCTCCATCTCCACCATGAAGACTCTACTGCTGCTCGCCGCCCACCTCGCCCTCGGTAAGCATTTAAGCGGTAGAACAGCTATGAGGAGAGGGAGAATAAGTGGATAGAGAATATATATATATATATATATATATATATATATATATATATATATATATATATATATATATATATATATATATATATATATTACACACACACACACACACACACACACACACACACACACACACACACACACACACACACACACACACACACACACACACATACACACACAGGTAAAGAGATAAAGGACAAAAGAATATGGTCATAAACTTTTGAATTCTTATCCAAGAGAAAAATAGAAAAATCTGTATGATAATAGTTGTAGTAGTAGTAGTAGTAATAATAATAATAATAATAATAATAATAATAATAATAATAATAATAATAATAACAATAATAACCACCACGACCACCGCCACCACCATAACCACAACAACAACCGTAGTAATAGAGACGCACTTGAATTCCTCCTGACTTCAACAAACAGAGGAAGGAAATGTGCTTCCTGTTGTGAGCCTCGCGTCTTGTTCTGCCAACATCTGGAAGGTGGCTTCTGTGAGGTCACCGTTTTTTTTTTTTTTTCATTTGGAAGCAAAATAATGTTGATATAACGAGAACTTTTCTTTACATAAAACTGGTGATAGAATTTCAGTATATGGAAAATTTTCACCCCATCATTTACCGTTCAATTCAGTTTCACAGCAAATATTCCGATCATAACGCAACACTAATGCGACAAGACCACAAAGCGATCATAGTAACAATAAAACTCTATTAAAATACTTTTACTAATCAACATAATAGTCTCCCGCCTGCCGTACTTCTAATCAGTGATAGGAAAGGTAAACACGGTGTGTGGGTCAGACGACAGAGTAAACACTTTCCCTTTCACTCACACCCAGCAAGGAACAACTTCCCATACGAGTTTCTAAGTGCTATAGCCCATGTCCTCTTCGTGTCCCTGTGACGTCTTCTTCTTGACATACATTAAACATCAATGAACAATAACAACCAGAGACGTACGACATAAATGGAGAAAAAAACATTTGAAGGAAGGAAAAAACACAAAGGAACACAAAGGAAAAGCCAACAATAACGGATTTTATGACCATTATTAGGCTGTTTGTGATGAGCTATCCAATCTAATCTAAAGTAAGATATATATACATATGTCACACACACACACACACACTCATACAAATATATATATATATATATATATATATATATATATATATATATATATATATATATATATATATATATATATATATATATAAGATTTTAAGAGAGAGAGAGAGAGAGAGAGAGAGAGAGAGAGAGAGAGAGAGAGAGAGAGAGAGAGAGAGAGAGAGAGAGAGAGAGAGAGAGAGAGAGAGAGAATTAAAAATAGAGGGGGACAAATACAAAGGAAAGTGAGTGTAAAGTTACAACCTGATCCCGCTTCAGAACAAACGAACACACACACACACACACACACACACACACACACACACACACACACACACACACACACACACTTCACTTCTTTCTTTCCACATCTTGGATGTGTTGTATGGGTTTGAAGCACCACGCCAACCATTGTGTGGCAAGAAGGGCGTTGTAGGTCTGTTTATATTACGAACATTTTCTGAAGCTTGAACATAAGGGACTGAAGACAACACCCTCAAACACTTTGGAGACAAGAGCAAGTACTTTTACCAAGTGGAAGTTATCGGGTTTCTAAAGATGCTCTCTTTATTCTAAGCATAGTTTAATAAGGATTGCACTTTATTAACGAAATAAACAAGAACCTAATTTTTCAATATTGCCTGAATATTCATAATGTTTGAAAACATGGAGCTATAGCTGTTATGGTCGTCTCTTTCTGAAGTGAATTATCTGTATCTTAAAAGATAGCTTTGGGTACGGGGAAAGTGTAAACGTTGGCAAGAGATACGTATACGTGAGAAATCTGAGCCAAACGGGAAGACTGCCTTCATTCACCTTCACTTGTGATTCCTTTGATTTCAGCTTCATAGATAAAATCCTTGTTTCTTGTTATCGTGTTTCCTGTGTAACTATCCTAATTCCTTATTTCATACTAGATAAAGAAGATTAGTTTCATCATTGCTAACAGATTTACTGTATTTTACTCTTTATTTTCTTTGTTTTCTTTCTTTTATGCCTATACTAAAACAGACTTTTTTTTATGTTTTCCTGCTTTTAGTCATTTCTTATATTACTTATACACTAAACATCTCATTTTTCAATCATATTCCTTGTTAATACTGATTTTGACTGCTCCATCTTTTATAACTTTATAAAAAAGGCTCTTCCAGTGCAGTAAAATAATATATATATATATATATATATATATATATATATATATATATATATATATATATATATATATATATATATATATATATTCACATACACACATATTTTCATATATTCGACATATTGCTATCTAATTCATACTCGCCAAGGAAAAATCGTTGAAAACTCAAATGTTTAAGTTTTACGTTTCTCCAATGTTTATTCATATTTTACGGGAAACTGGCTTCAGAAGGTCACTTGTTGACACGTATATCTTTTCTAAGTTTCTTTACCAGAAATTAAAAAAACACGACACCAGTGATAACAATTACAACATATAACGCAGTAAAAGGTAATAGATTAATCATTGTAGGTAGCAGAGAGAGAGAGAGAGAGAGAGAGAGAGAGAGAGAGAGAGAGAGAAAATCGGTTCCCGGCGTCACTTTACCTGAAGAAAAAATGTGAGCGTGGTTTAGAAAGGACAAGTTGGCCCACGTGACCTGACCTAAAACCAATGTGTTGAAACAGAGAGAGAGAGAGAGAGAGAGAGAGAGAGAGAGAGAGAGAGAGAGAGAGAGAGAGAGAGAGAGAGAGAGAGAGAGATCGTTCCAGAAGTTTTACTGATATACATTTGCATATGAACCGTTGTGACTGTTGTACAGTGCACTCATTCACCGATAACGGTTTGCCTCTTAGTGTACCGCGCACCCTTTGATGGCCATGAGATTGAAACTCTTCTCTTGTAAAGTCAAAGTAAGAGGAAAACAGAATCAGGTAGAACTTCTAGAGTTTACAAGTGAAAGGTGTGGGTGAATGACAGCAAGACTCCACCTACTTATGCGTTAGATTGATGAACGCAGGATATGTAAAAGGAAAAGGGTCGTATTTTGAAACGTTTTCTCGCATACAGGAAAAGTTATTGAAGCTTTTAAAGGTGTTTCATGCTTCTAGCGATTGATGAACATGGATTCTACACGGATTCTACAGAAAGTAAACCTTGAGAACACGACTAACCATCTCTGTGGCCTTTGAAAATAATCCCGTTGAGGAAGCAGAAGGTATAATCATAAATATGCGCTGATCTAAATAGAAACGTTTGTGTGGCGAAGCATTAAAACAGACCTCTCCATACCAATCTAGTGCTTTCTCGAGATATTCCATTTCATTCCGGTAAAACCAATGATGAAGTTGAAGTAATTATAAACATACTGTAAGGCCTATCCGTTACGTAACATGCATGACGATGGAAATACCTTGTTAAATATAACCTCACATAAATTGTTTTTTCAAAGGCTACGTGCTTGAAGAAATAGAAATCTTATCTATAAAAAATCCAGAATATGACATCACTAGAGTAAATATAAACTACTGGTAAGTCTTCCGATGGTGAAATACGTGAAGCATTGAAGATATCCCGTCATAAAATAGCCGTTGACACACTACTGAAAAAAAAAAATAAATAAATAAATAACAGCCTCCTATTTCTTTCCATTACTCTTCTTCTGGTAGATAACAATTAATCAAGCGAGCGAGCAAACAAGCAAGCAAACTCTCGTGATAAGATCAGGAAGAAACAAATAATGGTGACAGTAATAGGCTGGCAAACATCAGACAATTTCTGCGACAAAATAAAGTCAAGAAATTAATCAGTCATAATTTGGCGAAGTCTAATTCAGCCCAGTGTACAGTCCCTCCTTCTATTTCATCAAGTAAATAATGAAGAAGATATCAGTAATAAAATATCCTTCCATGGTTGATACACTCCAAGAGTATCATTTTCAATTACCGAGACTCCTGCATTCATGTGAAAAGCAGCGTCTAAATATCAAAATCCAGCAACGAAATCATCAGCAAGCATAATTCATCTTGTGTGTGCTAGTATTTTCCCAGTGACGCAAAAATATTATTTCATTCAAGACTAACTATCCTCTCAGTGACTCAGTGGTGCCTTTAATGGCACTGGAAAACTGCCCTACTAATAAACATAAGTGATTGGTCAGGAAAATGGTCCGTATTCATAAACGCTTTGCTTTTTAACTACAATTATTGTCAAGAACCACAGAGATGATTAGTAGAGTTCTCACGAAAGTTTCCTCTGTTAATAAAGTAAAAAATCTTGTTTATCTGTTACCAGAATCATAGAAACAACCTTAAAAACTATCGTAACTCCAACGAGTCTTTTGAAACTAGTGGAGGTGCGGCGAAGGGGTGTTTCAGGAAATGGGTCTCTATGGATTCCACACACACACACACACACACACACACACACACACACACACACACACACACACACACACACAGCATCAGCAGCAGCAGCAGCAACGCCGCAAGCATTGGCGGTTACACTTCGCTGCAAACACTGACCCCGCCCAAGTGACAGAGTTCAGTATGCTGTTATTGCAAATGTGACAAGTCTCCACCCTTGCACTTTACTGGGTCACGGCACTGCCTGCCAGTCCACGATGCGAAATAAGAGACTCCGACACTGCCTTTGCCTTTGTAGTAGATTTCAGTGACCATCTAATTTTAAATGATCAAGTGGCTGCAAAGCCTTTATTTCTATTGTTAGACGTACGGCACATTTACTTCCAGGTCCCAGCCACGCCAATCTCCCAGACTTCCCAGGACATTACCTTACCTTACCTAACCTAACCTAACCTAACCAGTTGTGGAGGGGGTAGGCTTTCCCTTTACTAGATGCCTCATCTCCCTTAAGGACACTAATCTAACATACCATATACCAAATCTAACTTAAATGACGTATGATAATCTCTAACTTAACCCAACCTAAATGACGTATAGCATTACCTAACCTAATGGGTGGCCTTCGCCCCTGTCAAACCCCTCTTAAGGACACTACGAGTAATCTAACCTAGCAATGCCTAACCTAAACTAAATACACAATACCTAACCCAACATAAATAGCATGCCTACTATTGCTGTTGTTGAATGGTGTCGACTGAGGTTTGTGCGTTGCCGTGGCTGGGAGTAAATGCATTGTACACAAGTCTGACAGTAAAAATACAACTGAAAAACAATGGCATATATAAAACCGCTGCAAAATCAAACATTTGTTCCCAAAGAAACAATAATACCCAAGACGCCTCAAGCCAGAAAAGAAGGCGTGATGAAGCTTTAGTCCACCAACAATGGCCTCCGCAACAGACAGAAATGAGTGGTGAAAGTTTGAGAAGCCTTCGTTCTCCAGCAGAGTCACTGAGGCTGATGATGACAGTGTGAAATGGAGGGCCAAAGTGACTCGGTAGATTAAAACATTGACTGCAATCTGTTATCACAACCCTCTCACTGCTAATGAAGGTATAAAGCGCTTCTGAAACACTTCTCCGCCGCACCTCCATTACTTTCAAGAGACTTATTGAACTTAGACACCTTTTTAAAGATTTATTTTTTACGGTTCTAGTGACAGATTAAGATGTCTACATTATCAAAAGAAAGTCTTGAGAACCTGGATAACGATTCATGTGGCCTTGGAAAATAGTGGCAGTGAGAGAACGAAGCGCTCTGAATACAGCTCTATAACGCTTACTATACTTTACTTCGGTATTCATACACAAGTTTACTAAACTAGAATAAGACAACGGGCAGCTTTGTAACGTCTATCCCTACTCCTTTGCTGCCAGTCTTGTTTTTTAAAAATTATTCGCTAACCTTCCTCCACAACACAAGCTAGGCAGAACCCGCTATCACTCAAATGATAAGTCTGAGTAAAACTTGAAACCTGTCGCTGGTAAAGTTAATGAAGGAGCCACACCCATTCTACATTAAATCCCCCCTCAGGCAGCGAAACACATCACGCTTTGACCTTTCTGGACAAACTTCGGAGGACTTTCCAAGTAGCTGGCGGTCGATCCTTTCCCTTGACGCAATGCCACCTCAGCTCAGTTCAGTCCTTCGTCAACCTCTGCCTCTTTCCATACCCGTTTTACTTTCATCTTCGTTGGCTACTCTTCAAGGTCGTGCAACTTTTTGTTAATTAAAAACTCGTATTCTCAGAGGAGGACTGGAGATGTATCGTGTATGAGAGAGAGAGAGAGAGAGAGAGAGAGAGAGAGAGAGAGAGAGAGAGAGAGAGAGAGAGAGAGAGAGAGAGAGAGAGAGAGAGAGAGAGAGAGAGAGACCGGTGAAGGTTGGAAGAAAGGGAATTCAAGGTCATACATACATAAGTACATACATATATATACACACACACACACACACACAGAGAGAGAGAGAGAGAGAGAGAGAGAGAGAGAGAGAGAGAGAGAGAGAGAGAGAGAGAGAGAGAGAGAGAGAGAGAGAGAGAGAGAGAGAGAGAGAGAGAGAGAGAGAGAGAGAGAGAGAGAGAGAGAGAGAGAGAGAGAGACGTAGGC
>NC_059279.1:11665764-11693264 GCF_017591435.1 Portunus trituberculatus | reverse complement strand
TTTGCAGAGGTACATCCATTATTGTAATAAAAGTTTAACAAGGCTTCTGCATCACAAATAGGAAAACTCAGAAAAGACCAATTTCACTGACTGTGAACTACAAAAATTTGTTATAACAAATTGGCTTCAAATTCAGTTCAGCTATTCTTCCATGTTCAAAAACTTAACATGGAAGAGTTGAGTTAGCATACCTGTTTAGTCTACCTATCACCAAGGGTTATATAACATAATGTAAAAATACTCCTACCTAAAACCATGCACATGTGTTAGTATTACATCAAATTCTACTTTATTACTGGATTATTACATGCCAGGTATACACACTAAAAATGTATAATTTCACTTCAATAAGGTGGACAAAAAAAATTAGCCAGTGATTGATTGTATGAGGTAATTTTAATAACTAAACATAACAGTGTACAATGTCTTGGGACTATCACACTAGATATTTTGTTATATTTTGGTGTCCTGTGAGTGTTAGGAAGTCTTACACACAAGAGAGACAGTCTCCACTCAAACTTTTACAAGCTACTTATTTACAGCAGATACAGACTTAAATACAGTCAATGAAAAAGCATTCGGCATGAGGGTTGTATAATGCCTCCAGTAGCTTCTTGTGCTGGTACTCACTCCCAAGCCAAGCTGGAGTGAGCAGCTCAACACACAAACACACGCACGTACGCACGCACGCACACACACACACACACACACAGTGGCAAATTCATGACTTTTCTTCGAACAAGGGTAAATTTTACTTGAGGTTAATAAGTAAAATACATTTCATGTCATAGATCAATAAGTATCATGTCTAATATATATATATATATCTTTTCTATAATCATATTACCACAGCTAATGGTCTGTGGGCTTGATATAAGTGTCTACTGAATGTTAAAGAAGCAGCAATCATAGCCACATCTTATGCTAACTGAGCTATGATATTTCCAAGACATATTCAATATATCATTGGTGTTAAGAGCCAATAGCAAAACTACACATCCAAGAGAATTATTCTTCAAAGGTATATTCTGAAGGAAGCATTTCATGCCTGTCAGATATCTGCAAGACCAATCAGAAAGCTGAATGATAAGGAAAGATTTTTGTTTTTGTTTTTGTTTTGTTTTGTTTTGTTTTTTTGGGGGGAGCGGGTTGAATCATAAAAGCAATTGGTATAGTTGACTGAGCATTTCATTCCCTCCCACACATTGAGACACTTATGTTTGTGGCTTTGGTTAGCAGTAGCTGCCAAATTTCCAAACCATCATCAAACTGGCCTTCTTTCCTCTAGGCACCATGATAGTCTGTTTTAAGAAATCAAGTAAAAGGGTGCCGCCTGCGGTCACCTGCACTGAGGTTTGTCTGTGGGTCACTGCTGTCTGACCAAGTGGAGAACACAACTGGCTATTTTTCCTCTAAGTGTTTATGATCTTTTCTCATGTGAAGTCCCAGTGCCTGTGTGGATAATGCCAATTCCCACTTTTAAAATACGGTTCTGAAATTACCTCATACTTGTATTTTTTTTGTTTTTTTTGTTTTTTTTTTATTTGGGGAACGAAAGTGTTTTTTCTGTGGCACCTACTCTATCAGAGGGTGCATTTATTCCTGATGCTGCCATCTCCACACACACACACACACACACACACACACACACACACACACACACACACACACACACACACACATACAGCAGTATGGGTGTCTGTCTAGGACCAGAAATTTTGGGAGGAAGATGAGAGGGATTGGAAAACTTCAGGTTTCCTTACCTGTCCCTCTCCCTCTCCCTCTCCATCCTAGTGAACACTAGCTGCTAAGAACCACACAGGAGATTATCTAAGCCATTACCGAGCACAGCTGGGCGTGGCATCCCTGCACAGCAAAGGATATGCTTTTTTACATAGCTCCTGGGTGGGTCAACAGTGCAGCAGGCACGTGGTGGGATAGCAGTGTGGCGACTGTGGTGCACACAGCCACTTACAAGAGCTCCATCCACATGGTATCGCAGCTGCCGGGTTTTGCTGCTCCTGTCATCTGTGACAACGGAGGGTGTGGGGCTATGGTGGTGTGGCCTTGATAAAGAAAAAAATAGGCAACTTCATGATACTATCTGAATAAATATGATATGTGGATGGTTATGTGGGACAAATAATCAAGTGCACATTTCATGTGAGTAACTGCCTCTGCTAGGCTGGTGGGATTCCTCACACTTGTTAATACTGTGTGTGCATCACTCTAAAACAACCTCATCCCTGGAAGCATTGACATTAATGTCACAGCAGGATGGAAAGCATCTGGATGTGGCAAAAATACACTCAGCCCAGCGCATGTTCTGTCACTGACAGACATAATGATTCAAGGCGGTCGGTGATGTCGTTATCAGCTGGGTCAGGCGAGGAGGGAGGCGGCCCAAGGTGAGAGAATGATGCCCGAGGGGAGAAGTGAGGCTCCAGAATTGTCCCCGATCCTCCAGGGAGACGTAGGTCCCCACAGCCACCAGTGCCCAATGCGAGGGAGGTGGAGGGAGCAGTAGTGGGTGGAGGTGGTGGGATGGGACCAGAACGAGTGGGACCAGACAGAGGCAGCTGATGGGGCCGAGAGGGAGCAGATCTCGTTCGCTGCAGAGTGATGTGAGGCCTCAGCTGAAGAAGGAACAGTGCTATACAAGCAATGCTTCCCTAATGCTAAATCTGACCTAAGTGCTCTTTAACTTCTTTAATTTTGAATACTTCTAATAACTGCCTTAAGAACACAAGAAAATAAGGAAAGCTACAAGAAGCCACCAGGCCTATAAATGGTAGTCCCTGTATCTTCTTGTATATTCTGAATGTACTTCACTTTGTAAAATCCCAACACTGCGTTGATAGCAATTCTTTCCATATCCGAGTACTTTAGGTGAGAGAGAGAGAGAGAGAGAGAGAGAGAGAGAGAGAGAGAGAGAGAGAGAGAGAGAGAGAGAGAGAGAGAGAGAGAGAGAGAGAGAGAGAGAGAGAGAGAGAGAGAGAGAGAGAGAAAGGCAGGGGAGACTATTATTTTCTATATTGGTAATGATAACTTATGCATGTTATTATTTTAAGGCAAACCTATACACTGCTGATTTAAAGCTAAGTTCTTCTTAATCTCCTTAGCCTGTGATGTGTAAAGATAACCATGCCATGCCATAACCTTCTGCCCACTGGCAGAAGGTTATGGCATCATAAACAATAGTTTTCTTTATATATCTATGTATCACATGATGCATAAAATGGGTGGCTCTGTTTATGTTTATACTATCATCTCAAACATGGCATATCTAATGAAATCATAAGTTCCTGTTTTTTTTTTCTGCAAGATATAAATCTTCTGCAAATAGAGATATAGAAATTTCTTGAAATTTGTTATCTACTAATGTAAACAAAAATCATTTTCATAAACTTTAATACTGCAAACTTAGTTTCTATAGATCATTAATGCCTATTAAAGAATTCATTTCATAATCATGAAACTAAAAACTGGTGAGGTTGTCTACAAATAGTGGTAAATTAAAGGCTGGGATCTCAGTGGATTTCCTGAAGCACTCTTGTGGCCACCTGACACTTCATTCTCATCAAGATTTTTCACACCCACAGTTCTTGTTACCAGTATTCCTCCTATCTCTTAGCTAGTATGCATATTGTTCTTGTACCCTCAATAATACTTTCTTTTTATGCAGGAGGGAAACCATCCAAGGGCAACTAAAGATATATATATATATATATATATATATATATATATATATATATATATATATATATATATATATATATATATATATATATATATATATATATATATATATATATATATATATATATATATATATATATATATATATATATATATATATATATATATATATATATATATATATATATATATATATATATATATATATATATATATATATATATATATATATATATATATATATATATATATATATATATATATATATATATATATATAAAGCTTACTTTAAATGCTGGTCCCCTTAAAAAGTAGTAATGAATTAGCCAAAATGGACAGATGTCTTGAAATCTCCCTCTTAAAAGAAGTCAAGTCATAGGAAGACTGAAATACTGCAGCAGGCACAGAGTTCAAGAGTTTACCAGAGAAATTTATGAATGAATGATAGTACTGATTAACTCTTGCATTACAAAGCTGGACAGAATAGGGGTGAGGAAGAAGAAAGCCTTGTGCATTGAGGCCACAGGAGGAAGGGAGGCATGCTGTTAGCAAGATCAGTAGAGCAGTTAGCATGAAAAAAGCAATAAAAGACTGAAAAAGATGCAACATTTTGGCAGTGAGAAAGAGGCTGAAGACAGTCAGTCAGAGGAGGGGAGCTGATGTGACGAAAAGCTTTTGATTCCAACCTATCTGATAAAATTGTTAGTGCAACCGCTTCCCCCCCCATGCAAAACATGCAAAGAGTACTCCATACAAGAGTGGATAAGGCCCTTGTACAGAGTTAGCAGTTGGAGGGGTGAGAAAAACTGGCAGAGACATCTCAGAATGCCTAACTTCATAGAAGCTGGTTTAGCAAGAGATAAAATGTGAAGTTTCCAGTTTAGATTATGAGTAAAGAACAGACTGAGGATATTCAGTGTAGAAGAGGGAGACAGTTGGGTGTCATTGAAGAAGAGGGGATAGTTGTCTTGAAGGTTGTGTCAAGTTGAAAGATGGAGGAATTGAGTTTTTGAGGCATTGAGAACTACTAAGTCTTTTCTGCCCCAATAAGAAATCACAGAAAGATCAGAAGTCAGGTGTTCTGTGAAGTCCCTGCATAATCTGTTGACTTCCTGAAGTCATCTCTGAAAGGATGTGGAAAGATGTAGGGTGGTATCATCAGTGTAGGAGTGGATAGGGCAAGAAGTTTGGTTAAGATCATCAATGAACAATAGAAAGAGAATGGGTGACAGAACAGAACCCTGAGGAACATCACTATCAATAGATTCAGAAGAACAGTAGCCATCTACCACAGCTGCAATAGAACTGTCGGAAAGGAAACTTGAGATAGAGTTGCAGAGAGAAGGATAGAAACCACAAGAGGGCAGTTTTGAAATCAAGACTCAGTAAGGAAAGCCAGAAGATCACCAGTAGAGCAACCTTGACAGAAGCCATACTGGCAATCATATAGAAGATTGTGAAGTGACAGATATTTAAAATCTTCCTATTGAGAATAGATTCAAAAACTTTAGACAAGCAAGAGATTAAAGCTATAGGATGGTAGTTTGACGGATTAGAACAGTCACCCTTTTTAGGAACAGGCTGAATGTAGGGAAACTACCAGCAAGAAGGAAGTATAGAAGTCGATAGATATAGTTGAAAGAGTTTGGCCAAGCAGGATGCAAGCATGGTAGAACAGTTTTTGAGAATGATAGCAGGGACCATATCAGGTCCATAAGCCTTGCGAGGGTTTAGGTCACCAAGGACATGGTAAACATTATTATGAAGAACTTTGTTTGAAGGCATGAAGGGAGGAGGAGCAGAAGGAACAAGCCAAGAATCATCCAAGGTGGAATTGTTAGCAAAGGTTTGAGAGAAGAGTTCAGCTTTAGAGACAGAAGAGATGGCAGTGGTGCCATCAGGATGAAATAAAGGAGGGAAAGATGAAGAAGTACAGTTATAAGAGATTTTTTGGGTCAGATGCCAGAAGTCACAAGGAGAGTTAGAGTTTGAAAGATTTTGACATTTTCTATTTATGAAGGAGTGTTTGGCAAGTTGAAGAACAGACTTGACATGATTCAGGAGATGGAAGGCTCAAGTACCTTTTGTGGGCAACCTCTTGATCATGTATAGCACGAGAACAGGCTGTGTTAAACCAACATTTAGAAGGTTTAGGTTGAGAAAAAGAATGAGGAATGTACACCTCCTTGCCAGACACTATCACCTCTGTTATGACTGCCCCCTTGTGTTGTGAGACACAAAGGTAAATGTTCAGCAAAATCACAACGAGTTTTAATGGAAAGTTCACAGTACCCCCTGAACTAGTGCTGTTAGACTTCGCTAGGAGTAAATTATCATTTCGGTAGGTGTCTACTACCTCCTCATACTACTATTTCATCTTCTCATACTACTAATTATCACATACATCACACTCAATATGACAAATGTATTTTTGCTGTAACATCCCATTTTCTTTTTTTACTATAAATAATGACTAAGACATCATAAGACCTCAATCGTAAATATTTAGTGTTTTATATTTGACTTTTCTACAGAGAGTGCAAGAGTTGCTATCCTAAGCATTAATATGAATGTCATAAATTCAACAGAGAGAAAAAGGTCCATAACATGACATGTTAGTGACTTAATATACATCCTAGGTAAACTACTACAGTCTACATCAACACTTTCCCTTACTTCTTTCTACTTATCAACATTAACTATTTACAACTCTGTGCAGTAATCACAACAAAGACCCTACCAGTCACACTCACCTCTGAGGGTGTCTCCTGTAGTGAGGGCCGCTTGGCAAGGAACTGCTGAGGTGACAAGAGACCTCCCACCCCGAGAGAAGGGAGGCCGGGAAGGCTGTTCCGTGGACTCATTAAGCCCCCTAAACTGGCAGCAGCAGCAGCGGCAGCAGCAGCCGGTGGGAGAGGGAAGAGCTGATGGGGCTGGTGTGGAGGAAAGGCCTTGCTCCCCACTAGGAGCCCTGTAGGAAGGTGTGCATGACGCTGCCCACCCACCCGAGGCACTCTAAAGGATCCACCCAAGAACCCGTCACCGCTGTATTGCTGACTCCACCTACAGGATAAAATAAAGATGGACTTGAATAAACAGTAAACAGGTGAGTGTGTGCATATTTACCTAGTTGTACTTACCTAGTTGTATTGTACAGGGTTCAAGCGAGACTCATAGTGTCCTGTCTCCATGTCTCCATTTGTCCAATTTTTTGTTAAAGTTATGCACATTAAGTGCTGTAACAACTCAATGCATTCCACTTTTCCACCATTCTATGTGGAAAACTGTATTTTCCAATATCCTTCACACACTGCCTCATCCTAATCTTCTTTACATGTCATCTTCTAGTTTCTTCTGTCACCAGCACCAGGTCTTCCTTGTCTATCTTTTCAATGCCATTTACTATTTTATACATTGCTATTAGGCCTCCTCATTCTCTTCTATCTTCTAAGGTTGGCAGTCCCATTTCCTTAGGCCTTTCTTCATGTGTTAGGCCTTTTAGTTCTGGCACCATCTTTGTAGCAAGCTTCTGAACCCATTCTAATCTTCTTATATCTTTTCAAGAGCTCGGTGACCACACAACTGCTCCATATTCCAGCTTACGACATATCATGCTTGTGATAATTTTGTCATCATATCTTTGTCCATGAATTGAAATGCCACTCTTATATTAGTCAACATTTTATATGCTAATCCAAATATCTTACTTACGTGTTTTCAGGGTTCAGATTTTTCTGTATGATCACTCCCACTTCCTCTTTAGTCTTCATTATTTGTTCCTCTCCCATCAGATAGCTCCATACCAGTTTTCTCTTACTCTTTCCTAGTTCCATTACGTGACATTTCTTGGCATTGAACTCCAATTTTCACTTCTTACTCCATTCGTAGATTTTGTTTGTATCTTCCTGCAAAAGTAAATAGCCCTCTCGAGTTTTGATTACTCTTAGCAGCTTTGCATCATCAGCAAACAAATTAATATAACTGTTTACTGCATTGTGAATGTCGTTTACATATATATGGAACATAATGGAGGCTAACACTGACCCTTGTGGCACTCCACTTGTTACTTAATCCTAAGATGAGTATGTATCTCTGATCACAGTTCTCATCTCCCTGTTCTTCAAATAATCACTTATCCAGTCTAACAAAGTTCTTTGCAGTCCTCCTATGGTCTCTAGTTTCCAAAGTAGTCTGCCGTGAGGGACTTTATGAAAAGCCTTTTCTATGTCCAGGTATACTGTGTCCACCCATCCATCCATCTCTGCTTTCCAGTCCTTCTATTACTCTTGAGTAGAAACTTAATAAGTCTGACAACCATGACCATCCTGTCCTGAACCCAAATTGTCTGTTCAATATAACTTGTTCTTCCAGATGTTTAATCCATTTTTCTTTGATAACTATTTCACATAACTTCCCCATAACACTTGTAAGTGGCACTGGTCTGTAATGTGTGTGTGTGTGTGTGTGTGTATTTACCTAGTTGTATTGTACAAGGTTCGAGCGAGGCTCATAGTGTCCTGTCTCCATGTCTCCATTTATCTAATTTTTCCTTAAAGTTATGCACATTATGTGCTGTAACAACTTCATTATTTAATGTATTCCACCTGTCCACTGTTCTGTGTGGAAAACTGTATTTTTCAATATCCTTTACACACTGCCTCAACCTGGTCATCCTTACATGTCCTCTTGTCCTTCTATCTTCTGTCACCAGCACCAGGCCTTCCTTGTCTATCTTTTCAATGTCATTGATTATGTTGTACATTGTTATTAGGTTCTCTTCTATCTTGTAAGGTTGGTAGTCTCATTTCCTTCAGTTGTTCTTCATATGTTAGGTCCTTTAGTTCCAGCACCATCTTTGTAGCAATCTTCTGTATCCTTTCTAATCTTCCTATATTCTTTTAGAGCTCAAAGACCACACCACTGTTGCATATTCTAGCTTTGGATGTATCATGCTTGCGATGAATTTTTTTTATCATATCTTTGTCCATGTATTGAAATTTTTTTTTTTTTTTTTTCCGGTTTACATCCGGTCCCCTATTATATTTGGGCTAGGACGGTGCCTCCTGACAGAGGAGTCAGGAGGACTTTAGTTTTGGCATTTGGGAACTGTTACCCCGAGTGGACGCCCTTCCTAACCTCGGACTGTGGCCAGGATACGAACCCGTGCGCTTGAGAACCATAGGGCCCACAAAGCGCGCGCGGTCCCACTGCACCACGGTGGCCCCCTGTCCATGTATTGAAATGCCACTCTTATATTAATCAACATTTTATATAATAATCCAAATACTTTACTTATGTGTTTATTGGGGCTCAGATTTTCCTGTATAATCACTCCCAGATCTTTTTCCTCTTAAGTCTTCATTATTTATTCCTCTCTCATCAAATAGTCCCATACCAGTTTTCTTTTGCTCTTTCCTAGTTCCATTATGTGATATTTCTTGCATTACTCCAATTTCCACTTCTTACTCCACTCAGATTTTGTTTATATCTTCCTGTAACAGCAGACAGTCCTCCCTGGTTTTGATAACTCTTAACAGCTTTGCATCATCAGCAAATAAATTAATATAACTGTCTACCCCAAAGTGAATGTCATTTACATAAATCTGAAATATAATGGGGGCTAACACTGACCCTAGTGGCACTTTCGCCTGTTACTTAACCTACCCCAAGATGAGTCTGTATCTCTAATCACAGTTCTCATCTCCCTATCTTTCAAATAATTTCTTGTCCATTCTAGCAAAGTTCCTTGCAGTCCTCCTATGTTCTCTAGTTTCCAAAGCAGTACCATGAGGGACTTTATTAAAAGCCTTTCTTATATCCAGGTATATTGTGTCCACCCATCCATCTCTATTTTCCAGTCCTACAATAACTCAAGTAGAAGCTTAATAAGTTTGATACACATGAATGGCCTGTCCTGAATCCAAATTGTCTGTTCGATATGACTTGTTCCTCTTCTAGATATTTAACCCATTTTTCTTTGATAATTATTTCACACAACTTCCCCAAAACACTTGTAAGTGGCACTGGCCTGTAGTTTAGTGGTTCAATTGCCTTTCCTCCTTTAAATATTGGTATTACATAAGCTCTCTTCCATTCTACTGGAACTTTTTCCTTCATTTATTGAACTTATAATTATTTCCCAAATTGGATCCAGTAGTTGCTCTTTACATTCTTTTAACACCCAGCCTGATACACCATCTGGCCCCATTGCTTTTCTGACATCCAACTTATCCAATAATCTTCCAATATCCTTTTTGTGCACTGTGATTTACTATAATCCTTGGTAATGCAATGTCCTATTAGGTTTTGTGAAATCTTCTGCAGTGAACACCATTTTGAAGCTCTCATTGATTATTTCACACATTTCCTTCTCTGTTTGGTATGTCTTCCATCCTTTCATTATGTTTTTTATTGTTTCCTTGTTCTTCATTTTGCCATTTATAAACTTGTAGAAAAGTCTGGGTTCATCTTTGCTTTTATTCACCACATCTTTCTCAAAGTTTCTTTCTTCCTCTCTCCTTACTCAAATATAAAGTAAGCCCCCGCACTTGGTGAATTAATCAGTCTCATGAAACTACTGCCAAATGCGAATATCGCCAAGCACGAGTTCTTTATACCATATGAATTGCCCAAAAAATGCCTCAATCAGTCTTTGGTCATTGCCAAAGTCCCTCTTTTGACCCCTAAAATACTATCTTTCGAGCTGAAATAAAATATTTTGCCTTCACATACTAGATCACATGTAAAAACAGACCAATAAACAATAAATAAAGGTAATAAGACATGATATAAAGGCTGTAACTCCCATTTTTCCACTCGTTTCCCTCGCCCACTTTAGTCCTTGCTGCCACCACCATTGTCCTTACCCACACACGTACCACCTTTTGCACTGGTAGAGGCCATGTTGGTGGTAAATCGCCAGAATTTGTTTCCACGCTAGCAGAACAGAGGGTAAGACAAACAAAATGGCTGAAGGGGACTCTCACACTGCATTCTGATAGGTTTAAAGAGAGGTCTGACGTCACCGGGGACCCATGTGGTTCGCCGTGCGGCCACCAGGGGATCACCAAGTTTGAATCCAAATTGCCAAGCGTACACTCGGTGGTCTGTGGCCACCTTACTACCAAATGTGAATTTCGCCAAGATGAGATTCGCCAAGTGCGGGGACTTACTGTATTAATTTCTCACATCCCTATACTGCCATCTGTTATTGTCATTTCTCTGTTTTATGAGTTTCTTCCAAGCTTTATATTTTGCCTTCTTAGCTTCTAAGCATCTAGCATTGTACCAAGTGTGCATTTTTTTCTTAACTCTATATAAAGGTACATATTTTTTTTTACTTCTTCATTATATTTCTGTAAGAATATTTCATATTTCACTTGTATTGTCTTTCTGTACATAATGATTCTCCACTCAATATCAGCAAAAATTATCCTTAATTTTCCAAAATCTACTCTTGCATAATTTAATCTCTCTCCTTTGTAGTCCTGTGTAACTTATCCCATCCTCCTCCTGTATTTCCATCTCTAATGTCACATGATCACTTCTTCCCACTGGACTAAGGTATTGTATGATTGGAGGGGGATCTGGTGATGAAAAAGTTAAACATAATAAATTACATAAAAAATTCCATCAAATAATGCAAGTCAAAAGTCAATTCGTATAGATCAGCAGTTCTCAATCTTATTCTCATTAAGAACCCCCTGAGTTTTAGGACCATCTACCTGAATCTCCAGTAATCTGACACCGAAGAGAATGTTAATTCTGATACCAAACAGAATATTACTTTCAGAGACTACACTAACTCAATATGCAATGGTACTGTAAAGGATATTATTAGATCAGCCATCTATGTATCTCTGGAAATTTACTTGTGAATCCCTGAGGATTTACAAACCCCAGGTTGAGAACCCCTAGTATAGATGTTACAAATCTCTTAACAAAATACAATATTGTTCACTGTGTTACCATTTTCCTTCAATCTTAACACTAGTAACTTGGTAATAATTTGCTATTTGACAGACTTTCCAAGATATACCAACAGATTCAAGGGCTCAAGATTGTGAAAAAACATCATAATTTATGGTGAAAGTGTAAAGGTTCATGATATCTAGTGACAACGTTACATTTTCAGTGTTACAAGAGCCCACCATAGGTTACATTACATTAAGGGCAATAGAGCAAATCTAGCATAAGCACAGCACTTCAGTACTGAACAGTGAAGTGAATGAGTCACTGACCTGCGGTTGTGGCGAGTATCCTTGGTCTTTGGGGGCAACGGGTGCCAAACACGGATGATCTGCTGCTTCCATGATTGCAGCCGCCTGATCTGGGTAGGGGTGAAGGCCTCATGGCTGACACACTTCTCCACCAGACCCAGAAAAGCACTCACACACTCATCCTCCAGCCGGACACTCACCAGTAGTTGGGTACACACTGTAAAACAGAATAATAAATGTAAGTACTGTGGCTCTTCTCAAATTCCTATTCATCTATGTCTGAGTGGTCATTCATGAGCTAGAAGAAATCCTGCATTGTTTCAAAAGCAGATAATATATATATATATATATATATATATATATATATATATATATATATATATATATATATATATATATATATATATATATATATATATATATATATATATATATATATATATATATATATATATATATATATATATATATATATATATATATATATATATATATATATATATATATATATATATATATATATATATAAGGCTAAAATATCTCTGTAATAGACTAACTGTTGTACATCATACCTTTAATTTTTCTTTTTTTGCATTAGCTATGACAGATTAGAATTTTGTACTATATTTTGTATTGGATAGGAAATTCTTAGTGAACCAATCAGGTTTTGCCATCTAGTGAGTAGGAGCCTATAAATATTGGTAAGCCAGTTGCCCTCCCCACTTACCTGTTGGAGGAACAAGTAGCAAGACCACTGCGTCTGGTCATTTTTTTAACGTTTTACGTGTGGTTTTACAGTGCCCCTTTTGTACCTGAAGATGGGATATGTACTTTCCCGAAATGTTGTGAAGTGGATATAATGAAGATAACCGTCCTTTTGTGGGTCTTCTCTCTCCTGTACCTATATATATATATATATATATATGTCTGCTCTTCTGAACTTGCTAACTGCATGCCTTCCCCCCTCCTGCGGCCTCGCTGCACAAGACTCTCTACTTCTTCTCATCCCTATTCTGTCCATCTTCCTAATGCAAGAGTTAACCAGTATCTTCACTCCTTCATTCCCTACACTGGTAAACTCTGGAACTCTCTACCTGTGTCTGTATTTCCACCTGCCTATGACTTAAACTCTTTCAAAAGAGGAGTGTCAAGACGCCTCTTACGTTAACTGGACCCTCCTTTTAGATTTTTGTTTTCTCTTTCTACTTTCCTCTTAACAGGGCCTGGCAATAGCGGGATTTTTTTTTTTCCAACACTTTGTTTTCCTTGGCCAGTGCCCTTGTAATGTAAAAATAAAAAAAATAATATATATATATATATATATATATACACACACAGGTAACTCTCGATTTACGCAATAGATGCGCTCCTTCAGGCATTGCATATATCAAAATTTGCGTAAAACAAACATGTAATTATCATAAGAAACAACAGGTAGTAGGGGGTATGTGGGATGTGGTCCAAAAAAATTTGTACAAAATACTCTATTTATACATATACATATATATATATATATATATATATATATATATATATATATATATATATATATATATATATAGTAGCTCTGCAGGAGAGCGATCCAAGCACCATCCCCAGCGAAAATGTGTATTCCTGCACAAATGGGAGCTCAAGGCATCCTCTTCCACTAGATGTTGCTTAGATTATTCTCTCTATGACAATACAGTCTAAATTGCTATACAATGTTGTGTATTTTTCATTTCTGAGTGACGTGGAGGTTCCTGGTTTAATGCAATTCACAGGAGAAACATCCAAGCACCCTGAGCTGTGATGTCATTGCAGTCAGCCAACCTACATGCCTAGTGGTATGACATGGATTGTGTGCCAGGGCCAGTTGGCCAATAACGTGATGTGTGATGTTGTGATGTAGGCAGCACGTGGTCAATAAGCTAGTTGCCTGCCCTCCCGGAGACTCTCCTTTGAGCTACGCCACTAGTACAAACGTTTCTTGGATTATACTACGTTTTCACATTGATTTTGACGATGAAGAACTACTTAAGGATGACTTCACACAGCTGGTGCTCTTGTCAGATAACTGCACTGGCCAAAACAAGAACATTAATCTGGTGCTGCAGTACCTGTGACTGCTCCATGCAAGGCAACTTTTCTCAACTGACCATGTTTACTTGATCCTAGGCCATAGTTACATGGCCTGTGATTTTGCATTTGGCAATATTGAGTAGCATCTTAGGTGTGTGCCAAACTTATACACACCAGATGACTGTTTTCCACATTCAAACATTGGTATCAGCTGGGTACAAAGTGTGCATGACCAGACCATGTTTCTTAATATTGACGTCATGAAGGGCCACTTCACCAAACATCAGGCAACAGGGTCAACATTCAAGGAGGCACAAAAGCTACTATTCAGCCTGAATTTCAGAGAAGGTTACGTCATCAAGTAAGACTACGCACTCGACAACAATAATGTCACCGAGGTCCGACTGATGAAAGAGAGAGGAACATGGTCCCGTGAGAGGTTCAACCTAAGTACTGTCCCCCTCCCACCCCTGTATGACCCCTAAAATCTCAGTGAAGTATATATATATATACACACACACACACACACATATATATATATATATATATATATATATATATATATATATATATATATATATATATATATATATATATATATATACAGTAGAAAATCATTTCAAGTTTTCTTAATTGATGTGGTCAAGCCTTCATGATTAACACCATGAGGATTCCAGACTAACCTTTGCCCATGACCCGAGTGAATTGGGACGGGAGGTCATTCTCTGCAATTGAATTGCCACTCTCTGGCTCCAGTGAGGATGGTCTTGGGGCTTCCTCCTTTAAAAGGTCTCTCTCCTCTCCCCGCAAAGAACACATAGAGGAGGAGTTGGAAGTAGAAAGGGAGGAGGTGGCAGAGGGTGTAGCAGTAGCAGAGGAGGAAGGGAAGGATGAAGGAACACTAGCAGATGAAGAAGAGGAGACTGGGAGTGATGGGACGGTGGTAGTAGTAGTAATGGAGGTTGTAGTAGCAAGAGAAGAGGGTGTTGTGGTACAGTCCAAGGTAGTAGAGTTATGTGCTTGTTGTTGTTGTTGTTGGCTGAGATGGTGATGGGATGAAGCATCTCCTGGAGGGTTATATGGTGGGAAGGGAGTCAAGATGATGGCTTTGAGTTCATTGAGGCAGGACAGTAGGTGACCTCCACTCATAACCTCCTGAAAATACATGAGCCACATTTCAATATAACTATCATCTTATTACTAGCAACATTCCATCTTTCCTACTGATAGTGACTATATCCCCCATTACATTAATCAACATTATCACACACAATTATAAGTCATGTCACCTTCCCAACACCTGTACTCACCTTCTCAATCTGGACTAGTTGAGTATGCCGCTCTTTCAGTTTGTTGATGGAGAGGACAATCTTGTGTCTAGCTCCCTTAGTCACTCCCTGTGCCTCCAGTGTGGTCTCATCTAGTGCCAGCAGCTCCTCATAAGTCAGGTTGCACAGCAGAGGGGAATACTTATGCAGCCGCAGTGACTTGAGCCACACACCAACATCTGGTCCAAAATAAGAAAAATTTATGACATTTATCTTTTCATGCTAGGCTCTGATAAAATCCCATGACAAATGACAGAAATTTCCTTTTACATCAACATAATTCAAAATTAACATCCTCATCTGCAATAACATTTTTCTTTCTCAATTTCCATCTATTCCATCTTTGTGAAATATCCACAACCTCACCTCTCATGCCAGGGTGAGGCTGGCAGGCCTCCTCAGGGTTGGATTCACACCCAGAGGAGCGCGAGGAGGTAGCCGAGTTGTTTGGAGATTGTGGAGCTTCACTGGGAGCTCCTCCCACTAGTCCAGTTATTCCCACACTTCCACACCAACCAACATCATCCTGGGAAAAGCATCATTCAGTGATTAAATACTCTACTTGAGCTTATTCTATATCACTGTCTACACTTATACATCCTGTAAAACAATCTCTTATTCAAACTGCACTGTGTAGACCTCATTTCCTGTTAGGCTCACACAACCTCAATAAAAAATAAAAAAATTTAAATCAACTTTCACAGCTACACTCACTAGCATGCATATTATTTCAAAAGACAATACTTATCTAACTGTCAGTGTGCTATTATTCATATCATAACAATATTAACACACATAATAAGCATCCTACCAAAACAGCTAAATATTTCCAACTAGACACACACACACACACACACACACACACACACACACACACACACACACACACACACACACAATAACAACAGTGCTAGACAATCTTCTTCCAAGCTGACAACCAAAGGAATGACCAATCTCAAAAAAACAAGCTCAAGAAAACAGTACTGAAACAAAATACTAATTTCTGGATTTAAGTCAAAGGACTTCATTAAAAGACTCTGAGTAGAAACATATGTAGCAAATATCTTCTGGGGAAGCAGGGTGGCAGTAAAAGCTGAGATGTTTTTCTTCTTGAAAAACTGGAACCAGAAAGGAGGAACAAGACAGAGGTATCCTTAGATCTTCACTGAACTCACAAGTATAAGTATTAGAATATGCACACAATCTGTATACTATGAGCACTTAGTATGTCAGCCTATCACAAGTTTTCACATAAAATCACAGAATTCAGTGGGCAATAACCTATATAAATATAACAATATTTATCTATAATTTTTTTCCGTTTCCTCTAATTTCTTCCCAGGATGTCATTCTTAAACATAATCTGTACAATTTCTATAAATAACACAGCCTATTTTATTTCCTTCAGTACATTTAATTTGGCAATGCTGCACTGACTTGTGTAAAAATAATTATGTAAAACAAATAAATAAATTTAAAAAATGTAATACAAAGAAAAGAAATACTGACTGAAAAATAATGAAACAGGAACATCACTTCTCTGAAAATAGTTTATCATCTACCATTTTGCATGCGGAAACCTATGTCAACACATAATCTACACCATGGCAAAAAAAGAAAAAAATAAACAAATAAAAAAAAATACTAAAAAAAAATTTGACAATATAATGTCTTTAAAAAGCATAAGCAGACATGTTAGTTGCAGCAACAACAGTCATTGTGCTTCCCTTCCTTTGCCTCCTCAGTCTCTCCAGCCCACCACTACCACCTGCCACAATTTCTAAATTTCAAAAACTTTAAAATATCTAGAAAAAAAAGTGGAGAATATTTTCAAATCCAATTGATACTATCTTTCATTTAAGAAAAATCTAGTTACTTTTATCTGTGCTGGTGAAAGAATTATGTACATTTTATATTTTAACTGCCACAGTGACTAAAACTGTGTTATATCATCAATTTCCAGCTGACACACAAATAATCACTTGTCAAGACAAATATCCTGACTTTGTGTTTGGCAATAAGCCATAATATCTACTTCTTATACTGATGCAGGGAACACATTACTGGCAGCAAAAGGAAAGTTCAGCTAAGCTATCATACAAGGAGTCATATGGTTACCTAAAGGTCATCAAAACCTAAAGCTCTAGACATATCAGAGATGGACAAATAATCGGGTAATAAAAAATACCTTGGAAGGGGATAAACAATGATCCTGTTACATTTTCCCAGCAATTTTCAGGAACCTCCAAGATTGTGGTTACCTAAAGAGGCTCCTGTCTGCAGTCAATCACACTCAAAATTTCCCAATAGACTATTACAAAAGTAGAAACTCACTCTTACAGTCAAAGCCCCCATCACATACTAAGGCACTAGAGTCAGAAAACAGTAGGATGATTCCTGTTCCCTATTCCAAATAATAACTCTACAAGAATATACATTAGACACAAAAGACATAGAAGAAAATACAATCCTAACAGTAAAACAGAGATTAATGAATAAGAAAAAATAACTGACCCACGGAGCAAGAGCAGGTGACCAGAGGGTCTTGGTCTGAAAACAAAAGCATGTAAATTTAGGAAAGAAATCAATATAGAAGAAGGACGGAAAGGGGGAAAAGAAGGATAATGAGATTCAAAATATATAAACAAGGATAACAATTCATACAATCATACTTTCTCTTTAAAACTAAAAATATAAAACACAAATTTTCGATAAATAAATTATTTCAAGACAGAATTTCCTATAAATCGGCAACATTTCAAAGCACTGAAGAGTTACCCCATTCCTCTGCACCTAACTGCACCTAAGAAAAATAAGAAAATCTGAACCATGTCCTTATTAACACAATGATAATATGAAACTAATACATTGCATAACACTTGACTCATCTCACTATCCTGGCTAAGGAGCTGTATTACTAACTATTCACTGCTAACAATTTGCCCTCTTTAGTACATGACCATCTTAGTGTTCTACATGCATTTCCACAAGCATAAAGATGACAGTAAACAAATGCTGCCAAGAAAAATACTATAACTGGTAATACACAGAAACCAACATCTTTTTTATATATACAGCCATGGTTAGAATATAAGTAAAAATAATGCATTCACTTTTATTGTGCTTTTCCCTTAACTTCAAATTCATCAATTGTCAGGATTTGTGAGAACACTGTCAATATATCAAATGATTCAGAAAATAAAAAAGAAAAACACAAAACACACTAAACTTCTAAGCATAGCTATTCATCTCACAATTTTTTGACCTGACATTTCATATCCTTATGAAGTTATATTTAGTTACACTATTGTATAATATTATCAATATACCTCCCAATAATTGTCTGGCTGACAGCCTCACCTGCCCAGTGTCTGGTGGAAGCACCACTGGAGTGTCGCTAGTCCAACGAGACTTCAAGGGCCCAAGACTTGTCCCACTGTGACTAAAGCTGTGACTGCTGCCACTGTTGTTATTATTGCTGCTGCTTGTAGTGGTAGTGGTGGTGGTAGCTGTGGTGGTGGCAGTGGAGGGAAAGCCTGATAGAAGTAAAGACTGTTGTTACATAACCTATATAATGTTATGTGCAGCAAAAATAGAGAGAGAGAGAGAGAGAGAGAGAGAGAGAGAGAGAGAGAGAGAGAGAGAGAGAGAGAGAGAGAGAGAGAGAGAGAGAGAGAGAGAGAGAGAGAGAGAGAGAGAGAGAGAGAGAGATATGCATACCAAGTGTTGCTTAGTTGCTTATCAATCAATGCCGTATTTATTGAAAACCAGCACAAACTGTGTTATAACCACTGCAAATTAAATCTATCCCATACTAGAAAGATGTTCAGTAAGAATGAAGAAAGGAGCAATCAAGGCCTATCTATAGATGCTCCACAGACTTTGTTACTTATTCTAGTTATGCACTTTTCCTATATAGTTCCTATCTGCACTTCATTTACCAGCAGTACATGTGATGTTTGCATGTACAACTAGGCAGTGCATTGCCTAGTATGGAAAATTCTTTGGCAGCAATGTTTTCCCTTGAATGTGGTGATGATTTATGCCCTACTTGCATCTCAGTATGATCAATAATAATATTGTTATAGGTTATGGTCACACTGCAACTCTTTGTTTACTTGCATTCACCTCATTTTCATATATTTTTTTAGGACTATATTCAAAGTTCACATAGGCCCGTATCAAGAGTCACGAAGGTTTAAGGTCGAGGGTAGAAGGGAAGGTCGAAAGGAAGGCATGGGTGCCTCCGTGTCTTCCACATGACCTTCAAAGAAATATTTTATAATTTTCGTAAGCTTGAGTGACCAACGAATAGTATGAACTAAAATCAACATCAAGAAATATTTTCAATCTCGGAAAACCGATAGTTATGTTTCCATGTAAGTTACTACTTTTTTTATAATAGTGAAGGATCGCCTTAAAATCGCGAGGTGGAAGAATGCAGTGGATCCAGAAAGCTTGCCACCTAGCTGTTTTATGAAGCTTGTTTTCGTTTGTCAGGAAAGTTACACTGTTTATTTCATGGTAATAAATATTTTCTTTAGTGAGCTCATCATCCAAGCCTATTAAAGACCAAATATGTGCATGGGTTAATGGAGAATAGGAAGTGACAGGTGAACTGCCAACAGACAGAAGGCTGTCAAAGTATGCAAAGAAAAGCCAGTCACAAGGTAGATACTAGCCTGTATAAGCAGGTTTAAAACAAAACCACAAAGATGTATGTAGGGATGTAGACAGAGAATTTCACAAGCACCCCACTTCACACTAACCCAGGACTTCTTATCAAACTCTCTCTCTCTCTCTCTCTCTCTCTCTCTCTCTCTCTCTCAACAAAGACAGTGAGTGACATAAACATTGAGTGCAATAATGTTAAAGCTAAGTCAACAAATAACTTTTCACTGAGTTGGGTGTGATGTGCAAGGATTTAAGTATAGGTATACTGACAGTATTGTAGTTCTCAAGATGTATAGTCCTGTATGGATTTTTTTTTTTTGCCAATCAACAATGTTGTATGATTGTTAAACTATCAACAAAATCAAAAAGACAATTGAAAAAGCCTAATAAATTGGTCTAGGCCCTAAAGATACAATACTATTGTTTGAAAACTTGTTTTTTTGTTCATGGCTGCAAACAATATTGGCATATAGACTGTTATCATGCCACCATTGTTGAATATGTTATATCTGCTGAACAAAGGAACAAAAGAGTGCAACCAGCATGATTATTATCTTACTACATTTATTTGCAGTTTACAGTTGTTATTTTAACTAAATTATTTTTCAACTTGTCATGACCTCTGGAACCAAATAATGACAAAAACATAGTAACATAATGATAGTAATTGTGTGTATTCTGGAAGATTTAACATACTGCTTGCCAACAGGAGGATATTATGTTCAATGAGTGTGAGTGGTTCTCTCTCTGGTGGGAGGTAGCTCACATAATTGTGTGTCCTCTTTCTTAGCTATGCCCCTAACACATGGTTAAACAATTCTTTCCCAGTGAAGTGGGGTGTGCTCAGATGCTGTTGAGCATTTCCTTTATCTGTGTTCAGACAAAAACCAAGTGAAGAACCCTGTATACACATATTTATGACCTGCACTAGGCTGCACAGAAGAAAACTTAGGGAAGCTGAACCGAGTTAGTGGCAGCTGTGAAAGGGACAGCGTCTGATGTCAAAACACTATACATTTATCTATCTAGTATTTCACTCTCTTCAGGAATGTCCCCAAGGATGTGGTAACAAGCTCTGCTAACACCTCTTTCTTACATGTACTCCTTCATCCTATCATACCATTTTCCAAACAGCTTTCCTCTCCTATTAGCACACCCAACTTAACTCAGTCTTCATCCTTTCCTTATGGCTACAATATATCAATGTGTTCCATTTAGCCATTCCAACAGTTCAAAATTTACATCACTTGTACTGGTGCTCATACCATATCCATCATACACATATTCCTTTCATCCTACCATCTTGTCACTCTTCATGCCCATCTCAGATAATTAATTTCTACTCCATATTCCACATCTAGGTCTGTGATGCATATAACTGGATTAACTAAAGATTTCTTTAAATGCTACATATTCCATTACCTAATAAATCTGCAAGACATTCACTTATCCAAAAACAAGCACCAAACAACATACCTTCATGTGGGTGGGAGTGAGTCAAGGGGTGGGGATGAGTGTGAGCAGGTGGGGGCGGTGGGGGGCGGCGGTGGTGGTCAGCCAGGCGTTCTTCGAGGGTGCGCAGCCAGTGGGTGAGGGCTCGGCGCTCCTCCATAGTGACAGCTGGGTGGATAAGGGTGTAGCTAAGAAGCTGGCGGGCATTCTCCAAGGCAGTCGACTGTTGGCTGCCAGCTGAGGCCACAGCCTGTGCTAGTACCTGAAATAAAGAACGTAAGCAAAATTAACAACAAATATGTGAATAAAGTATTAGACCAAATACACTATTGATACAAAACAAGGTGACTCAATATGGATGCAAATACTGCACTAATTCAATAAAAATTATGTCTACATCAAAAACTTGGAAAAATGCATATAAAGAAGCAATAAGATGAAATGAACTTGTGTATAAAAAAAAAGGGAGCACCAAGATCATCAGTGAGATGAGGCTTGCATGATTAACTTTCATGGTTGCAAATTTCAAGGCTATAGCTCATTTAGAAATTAAACATATGAGCTAAAATTAAAATAATACCCAGATAATGTTAGCAGCTATTCTAATTAATAAAACTGCTCAAGACACCTTTTTCAAAGAACCACATTATCATATTGCACTGCTAGCAAACACAAGGATAATTTTCTACATGATCTGATATGGATAGTCAGTACTTTGTGAGGTGATGAACAGTTATCAGACCATAGTGAAGACAGATTTCATAGATGTAATCTACTAAAAAATTATGTAATACTGAAACAGTCAGCATAATAAAAATAGAGTACAGAAGTCTTAAAGGCTATGGTAAAATTAGATATGCGGACTACATGTTCTGCCAAAAAATAAGAACTATCTTCATGTGTGTAAAATGCCTCAACTACTAACTTATAGGATGTGACATCCCCTAAAATAACAAGTGAAAGGTTAATTGTGTACCATTATAATTACAGCCACAAAAGTTACTAATACACACTGAGTGTAAAGGTATTTCCATGGAGGTGAGCTCAGGCCCAAAAGTATCATGAGGCAGCAAGCAAAACAGACCTTTTTACTTGGAAACACACCTCTTCACCTGTACTTTGACATTGTTACTTTGTATTCATTAAAACCTGCACGGCAGTCATACTTACCAAACGTTACACAAATTTGTTAAGTATTGCTGTTTAACACTGTTGCCAAACCAACCATGAGACAGCCAACATACTAGATAGAAAAAGGCATGATGGAGCATTATCATCAATTTTCAAGTGTTAGACTTATTGGTGGAAAGGTAACAATACCTAAGCTGGAAGAAAAAAAAAAAAAAAAAACACCAGCTATCACACTAGCAACATGGGACAACAAAGTCTGGTGGTGATAAAAGCAGTGGTAAAGCAAATGATAGAAGAGCATGAAGCATTTCAAGATTCCCGATGAGTCATTCTCAAGAACGAACACTACAAAAAAGTTCACCAATGATCTCTCTGCTAGAGTGCAAAGTATGGAAGAATGCCTGGGACAAGACCAAGGTGCTATTGCAGCCTTAAGACTCATTTCAGTTTCTCCTTTACCCCTCAGATATTGCTCACTCTGCCCCATGCCAATGAAATCTCCAAAGATTTCTACACCAAGTGTAGACTATCATGGCACACAAGTTCATTTCCTTTTATTAATAGAGTCATCATTACTATTGTAATTAGATTATTAATATTATTCATAATTTATTCTTTTGTTTTGCATGATTTGCTTTGTTGGTTGGCATTCCCCATTTGCTTGGAGCTAGTCTTGTGGGAATTAGCTTGGTGCACACATGCATTCCATGTCTGCTCCCAATGTCCTTTATACATTTGGATATTAAACATCAAAGACCTGAGTGCTGTCTCTGACTAACAAAGTGCCACCGGGATACATTTGGTGGCAGCAGTAGGATACAAACATGTGACTGCTACCTAAGACATTTTTACATCTGGGCATTAACATCATGGACCTGAGTGCTGTTTGACAAACAAATTGCTTCAAAGATATGATCATTGATAGCAATGATACCTAATTGAAGTGCCACAGAAAGTATGGTCACTGCTAATTATACATAACTTCTTCAACACTATCGCAAAATACAAGGAGCTTATGGTCGTCACAAACAATTATGCAAGGTGAATTGATTGAGAAACAAGCACATCATTTTTTTTAATGATATCTTGACTTTTTTTTTTGCAAAGTATCAAATAGTACCAGCTGCACTATAAAACTACTAAAAGCAGCCTGACCATTTCCGAATTCAAAACAGGATGGGGTGGTGCATGTAGGCTCACACTTGGCCATCTACTGTATATTCATGCCAGACTACATGACTGCTACAGGGATAATAAAGCAACGGTGTCAACCTTGTCATATAGTACCTATACATCATAAATAATATTACTGCTGCAGTCCAAGCATGTTAAATATTAAAAGAAAAAAAAAAGAATAACACATCACCATCCAAGTCAACTTGGATAAAAACAATGGCAAAGAGGCTTGATTACACTTTGGACACTTCAGACAGCATATACACCCAAAAAATTTCTTTATTCCTCAGTAGCAAGTATTGTAAGCATAGAGCTAGGAGCAATTCAACAAAAACTTGGTAGCATCATCATGCTTTCCTGTCTCCACCAGTCTCTTCAGAGCACAGCATCATACTACAGTGCCACCAATTATGTAGTGGTGGTTGACTGAAAAGCATTTGTGGCAGTGTATTGACATTATACAAGTACAATACAAGTTTACTCCTCTGACTGACTGTCTTCAGCCTCTTTCTCACTGCCAGAATGTTGCATCTCTTTCTATCTTTTATTGCTATTTTCATGCTAACTGCTCTACTGATATTGCTAACTGCATGCTTCCCCTCCTCCTACAGCCTCACTGCACAAAGTTTTCTTCTTACTTTCATCCATTCTGCCCAGCTCTCTATTACATGAGTTAACCAGTATTCTCGATCATTCATATCTTTTGCTAATAAACTCTGGAACTCCCTGCCTCCTTCTGTATTTTCATCTTCCTATGACTTTACTTCTTTTAAGAGGGAGATTTCAAGACATTCGTCCCTATCTTTTTGGATAATTCTTAATTTCTTAAAGGGAACTGGCAATTCAGTGGGCCCTTTTTTTTATATTGTTTGTTGTCCTTGGCCAGTTTTCCCCTTGTGCATAAAAGAAAAAACAAAAAAAGAAAGAAGGGAGAGTGAAGCTGGTACATCTGCTGCTTTGTAGTAGCAGATTGGCCTCTGATCTGAGGTCACAGTTTGGAGCACCTTGGGTCAATCAAAGGTGACGACATCGTATTGGAAATGTTTGGTGAACTATCTATCAACAGCAAATTCCAATGATATTTACCACTTATGTGCAACGAAAAGTTATGCTAGAAATATTAAAATGCACCAAAATGTTCTTATGCAAAAGAAAAATTGTATATATTCTCTAAATCAATAGATTTCAGTGTTCAAAAAATTGTGCTTTGGTGAGTTTGGGAGACTTCATTTCCAATCCTAGAGTTATGGTTTGTTTGCAGCCAGCGTCCACTGTCCTGGTCATGCTTTACTCTTTCAAGTAAGTCTCAACATGGCTTTTCTTAACATTATCAAATAGAGCTCCTCCTCCTTCTGAGTAATTTGAGCCTTATACATACATGCACCACAAAATATTCGTAATGCTAAGAGGAATTTTAGTTAACTAGAATATTAGGTTTAATTTGGGGCTTATTTTTGATAAATAATGCTCCTAGAGCAAGCATGGTCATCATTTGTTTGTATGAGTGTAAAAAAAATATCAGCAATACTATCAAGATGATAATTTATCAAGCAGTATGTCTTCTCTCTTGCTAACATGTATGGGCAGTCCAAGCTTACCACTTCTATTCTCACTGTGTATCCCCATCTACCAAGTAAATTTGATATCTCAATCATGTATACTGAACCTTATATAAAATGAATGTCATACAAATGATTGCACAGCATTACAAACAAATTGCAAAACAGGAAAGACAGGAGTGGCAGAAAAAATATACATACGTGTGTACATTGAAGTAATGAGGAAATAATAAAATACCATGAATGAAAAACATGATTTTTATAAATTTCAACAAAACTGAAATACAACAACAATAATAACGACCACAACAACAATGATGATGATGATGATGATGATGATAATAATAATAATAATAATAATAATAATAATAATAATAATAATAATAATAATAAATACCTAATAATAAAAATAATAATAATAATAATAATAATAATAATAATAATAATTCAACAACATGAACAATTAGAAAGTGAAAGCTCTTTCATGCACGTGCTGAGAGAGAGAGAGAGAGAGAGAGAGAGAGAGAGAGAGAGAGAGAGAGAGAGAGAGAGAGAGAGAGAGAGAGAGGAGAGGAGAGGGAGTGGAAGTGGGGCAGCTGAGAGGAGGAAGAGGGGAGAAGGGAGAATAAAGAGGGAGAGATGGAAGAGGGGAGGAGGAAAGGAGAGGAGCCATGAGTCACAAAGTGAGTCATCGGGAAGTCCTCCTCTTCCTCTTACCGCCACTGACTCACGATAAGGGGCTAACGGGATATGGAGGAGGAGGAGGAGGAGGAGGAGGAGGAGGAGGAGGAGGAGGAGGAGGAGGAGGAGGAGGAGTAAACAATTGATGAAAAATATTAACAAATGAATAAATAAAATACAAATCAGACAAATAATGTCTAATGATATGTTAGTGAAGTAACAAATAAAGAATGCAACCGACAATTGAATAAACTGAAATGAAGAATCAATACAGATATGAATAAACATACATACCTCAGAAAATAACAAGTATGACAAAAAAATAAGTTAACAAAACTAAAACATTTTTCACTTGAAGTTCAAACAGCGATAGAATGGTAGAAAAAAATAAAACTAATTAAACCTTTAGACAGGCGATGGAATTTACAGCAATATGGAAAGAGTAACTAACAGCCGCTACACTTTAATCTCATTCCCGTGAGGATGTATAGAAGAATGAGAAGAATGAAAGCAGATACGTGCGAGAATACAAGTGGATATTAAAAAACCACAAACACTCAAATCCCACACTAATTTACACTCAAGCACAATGCAAAGTCAGTGTCGGACAAAACCAGCCACACTATAACAGCGGAGGAAGGTGTAACTAATCTACTCCAAGTGTTGTCTGATGGAGAGGAAACAAGTGGTTTTTGGTAGTACTTGAAAGTGTTAGCGTTTAGTGCAAGTGGAGGAGGAAGAGGAGGGGGCAAAGGCGAAAAGGAGGAGGAAGCAGTGGGTACTAACCTTGGGAATGAGCGACAGGTACTGCATCTTGGCCTCAGTGTTGGAGGGTCGCAGGAGTGGCAGGTGGTAGAGCAGGTCCGCGGCGCCAGAATCCTTGCTCTCCGCCAGCTGACTCACCCACGCTGCGGACCACGGCCAAAATGATACCACCACTACCAACACAAATACTAGGATTGTACCAAACACTACCATTATAAACACTAACATTGTTCTGTCCTAATTATTGTTGATATGCCGACTACCGTAGCCAACTAAACACCATCAACCACTACTACAAAAAATACTAAACCTATTCTACCCGCATTACTGTAGTAAAATCTTCCACTACCCTAATAAATATCATTGCACAATACCCTTGCACTTTTTCTCTCATAAAATCATGACAACTCTCATCACATCTGACGTCACATCAATCATCCTTCATTATCAATCCCTGTATAGGCAGAGCTGACGTCCCTCCTGCCCAATGACGTCAGGTACACCCACACGCACCACTGGTGACATCACAATATCCTGTCTTGTACAGGTAACTAGCTACTCGTCATAATTACCCGTTCGATGAGAGAAATAAAATGATCTAAGTGAGATAGAAGAGCGTTGAGGTAGAGGTAGTAGTAGTAGTAGTAGTAGTAGTAGTAGTAGTAGTAGTAGTAGTAGTAGTAGTAGTAGTAGTAGTAGTAGTAGTAGTAGTAGTAGTAGTAGTAGTAAAATGAATCAATAAATATTGATATATA
>NC_059279.1:11635764-11660764 GCF_017591435.1 Portunus trituberculatus | reverse complement strand
CTGCTGCTGCTGCTGCTACTACTACTACTACTACTACTACTACTACTACTACTACTACTACCAGCACCTGCACAGTGACTATCAAGAGAGAGAGAGAGAGAGAGAGAGAGAGAGAGAGAGAGAGAGAGAGAGAGAGAGAGAGAGAGAGAGAGAAGGAACGACCCAGGCTGGCCTCCTAGACTTTCACTTTCTCCCTCCATTGCTTCTCCTCCTCTTCGTTCTCCTCGTCTATTTTCATATTTTGATCAATCTTCCTCTTTCACGATTCCATTTTCTTTACCTCTTTTTTTCATTACCCTAAAAACTTATTTCTTATGCATCTCCTCCTCCTCCTCCTCCTCCTCCTAGTCGATCTTACTTTCTCTCCTCCCCTCCTCTTCCTCCCTCCCTCCCTTTCTCCCTGTCTGGTCAAGGTTCAGGTACGCATGATATAAGAAAGGGAAAAGAGAGAGAGAGAGAGAGAGAGAGAGAGAGAGAGAGAGAGAGAGAGAGAGAGAGAGAGAGAGAGAGAGAGAGAGAATATGAAACAGAAAATGAATGACTGAATGAAGTTATTACGTCTCTCTCTCTCTCTCTCTCTCTCTCTCTCTCTCTCTCTCACCATTACACCACTCTGTTGGTTGGTTACTTGCTTCACCAATTGCTACACACACACACACACACACACACACACACACCGGTTCTGCAACTCCCACGCAACACACCCTCTGTCTCAATCTGCAACATCTGAAAAGTGGTGGTGATGATGGTGAAGGTGAGAGTGGTGATAATGATGTTAAAGTGTCACAAGATAACTAATGAATAAATCGGCAAACAAACAATCTCTCTCTCTCTCTATCAATGGTCTGGTCATTTCCCGATCCAGTAGGCGTGTTTATCTCATCTAACCAATGGCAACCCTGGATATCATTGACGTCACGAATACGAACTTCCTCATTGGTTTAGTAGCTTGTGACGTCACGCACGCCACTTCCTGATTGGTCCCTCCTAGATGACGTCACACTACAAAAGGTTATATATAGATGTTTACCAGCGTAGCTTCCTTTTATTATACGATTGGTGTCAATAACAACGTTTTTTTTTTTTCTTTTTTTTTTTGATGCGCAGATGAGCGTGACATCAAAATACACCTGCGCAATTACAACAATGACAACCATTACTACTACCAGTCCTTCCATACCATAAACAGCAACAACTAAGACAACGATAGCAGGGATATTAATGAGCTTTTAATGTTGTCTTAAATAAAAAAAAAAATAGCAACAACAGCAGCAACGGCAGCAGCAGCAAAAATGACAGCAGGTGCAGTGCAATGGTGTGTGTGTGTGTGTGTGTGTGTGTGTGTGTGTGTGTGTGTGTGTGTGTGTGTGTGTGTGTGTGTGTGTGTGTGTGTGTGCGCGCGCGCGCTCGCCCGCGAAGGTAGAGACAGAAAGGGAAAGGTGCTGGTACAGATAGAAAGAGAAAGGGAAAGGTAGGATAAACACAATTTCCATTCCCAGCACATAATTTTCCCTTCCCACCTTCCCTCCTCCGGCCTGACCTTGCTTCCCCTTCCCTCCCCTTCCATCCTCTCCCCCTCCCACTTCTCTGGAGCAGTGGGTCAAAGTGGGAGAGTGTGGGGGGAGAGGGGGGGCGAAAGGAAGTGAGAAGAACTCTCCACGTTGGAAGGAGAGGGACGAAGAGGAGGAGGAGAAGGAGGAGGAAGAAGAAAGTGTGTCAGTTTTAAGTGTGTGTTATTGGGATATAGAGGACGAAGGAGAGAAGAGAGGAAGAAGGGAAGACTATCTACCTTTCCCTCCTCCTCCTCCTCCTCCTAGTTATCCTTATCAAAACTGAATAAATAAAAACAAGGAGAGAGAGAGAGAGAGAGAGAGAGAGAGAGAGAGAGAGAGAGAGAGAAATGGAAGGAAGGAAGGAAGGGAAATGTGATCATCACTGGTGTTGTACTTTCACTTTCAATACTCACTGACCGTCTCCCTCTCTCCTTTCCTTCCTCCCTCCCTACCTACCTACCTCCTGCCAAGTCCCCTTCTCTCCTCTGTACCGACCTACCTCTATACTCTCTCTCTCTCTCTCTCTCTCTCTCTCTCTCTCTCTCTCTCTCTCTCTCTCTCGGCAAATGTCAAAGTCCCTATTAAGCAGTGACGTCACGATGAGGTAAAGGGATCTCACTCACTCACTCACTCACACACACACACACACACACACCTTGTTGTCCCGGTGTGTGGTGTGTGCCTGGTCTCAGGCCTATCCGAAGATCGGAAATAATGAGCTCTGAGCTCGTTCCGTAGGGTAACGTCTGGCTGTCTCGTCAGAGACTGCAGCAGAAAAAACAGTGAAACACACACACACACACACACACACACACACACACACACACACACACACACACACACACACACACACGATATTAAAATATAGATAAACAAACAAACACAAACAATGAAAATACTGATGATGATGATGATGAAGAGGAGGAGGAGGAGGAGGAGGAGGAGGAGGAGGTGAGAGAGAAGGGAAGAAAAGAGGAAAGTTGCACAATGATTTAAGGCCACACACATCGGTACATCCAGACAGACAGACAAAAAGACTGACAGACAAATGCCATTATGCAATACGCGCGCGCGCAGTCACGTACACACGACGAAGAATGACGTGTGCTAACTTCTTATGTAATGATGACGATACTGCACCTCTCTCTCTCTCTCTCGAGAGAGAGAGAGAGAGAGAGAGAGAGAGAGAGGAGAGAGAGCGATACGAAAGGGAGTCTAGACAGGTTTCCATTCTCTTCTAAATACAGGAATCAGTGAGCACCTCTCTCTCTCTCTCTCTCTCTCTCTCTCTCTCTCTCTCTCTCTCTCATGGGCCAATAGATCAGTTAAACACATCACCAGAGGGAGCGGTGAGTGCCAGCATTATGGGCAACCTTAAAGAAAGCGTCGTAATTAATGTTTATATGTAATAGCGAAACACGAGTCTTAATCGGACCAGTAAAAATACAAATCCAAAATTTTTCACACCACCTCGCGCCCACAATGCAGCCTTAAGAGGTAAGACAATCCATCAAGTGAAAATCAACTGAAGTTACTGGTGTTTTAAGTTTATCTTTATAATTACAGTGATACTTCAGCAAAGATTCTCCACTACGAATAAAACAAACAATGAATAAATCATCATAATAATGTCCATTTGAACCTACCTAACCATTCCCGTAGCGTACGAAAAATTAATTACTATATAAATAAAGCTTTTCAGAAAAAGCGTTTAAGAACATGGATCTCTGAAAGATAAGTGTCACTCCGACAACTGGGTAAACAAGCCCACACGCCCTCCCCTACGCACACGAACACACGTCCTCCCACATACGCAAATGCCCTCCTACACACACACACACACACACACACCTGGGTCGTTAGCGGTGGCCTCGGCGTGGGCGAGGTCGTGGGCGGGGTCGCTGGCGGCGGCGTGGGTGAGGAGGTTGAGCAGGAATCGGGCGGGGACGGAGGGCAGGCGTCGGATAAGGGAGTACACCACTACCACCTGCTCCGCCTCCGTCCACGCCTCCCACAGGCAGCCCAACCCCACCACCTGGTCCCTGAAGCGGGCACTCCCCAGCCCGCGCCCCATCCCTGTAACAAACAAAGGAAATACAAGTAAATACAACATAATGTAAGTAGATAGATGGCAGTACAAATGGATACAAAAGAATACTAGTAAATTAAAGTGACTACAAGATAATATAAGTGAATTTCAAACACCAACATACTTTAATAATAAGGCTTAAGTCACCTGCATTACAGTATGAGGTAAAGACACTAGTGACAGTATAAAAGGATGCTACAGTGCTAAGAAAATAATCTATCTACAGTGCTGGAAATCTGCAAGGAAGCTTGATGTAATATTGCAGAGAAAATTATCCAAAGCATTACAAAGGAATTAGTGAATACTAAGCACATTATTGGAGAAAATTAACTAAAATGCCAGATAAATCAGATACAGTACAATAGAAAATATCAGCAACATAAAAAAAGACGAATTAGTAACTGCACAACAGAAGCATTTACATTATTTATAAGAAACGCCAGCAATACGATCGAATTTATAGATTAGAGTTCGCAACTACGCATAGGTTTGTTGGAATGATGTCCTTATAGTGTACGTAGGACATGAAGACACACCAAATATAAGCATACGCATTTATGTAAATGAGAGGGAGAGCGGAGGAAGGGAAGGAGGAAAAAATACTAGGGGTCCCCGCGGCAGGAGGTCGAGGAACATGAGGATAGAGCGGGTGGGGGTCTGGGGAGCCTTGTGTGGGGCGAGGGGAGGGAGGTCACATGATACACGCATTTATCCTCTTTCCCTCCCGCTCATGCCCCCCAGGATGGCCCACGTGGCAAAACACAGCTCACTCATTATCATCGTCACCATCATCATCATCAGTAGTAGTAACAGCAGCAGCAGCAGCAGCAGCAGCAAGAGTAGTAGTAGTAGTAGTAGTAGTAGTAGTAGTAGTAGTAGTAGTAGTAGTAGTAGTAGTAGTAGTAGTAGATTGGTTTTTCTTATTAGGCACTGCAACATCAAGGGTCATCTGGCGCCAGTAGTAGTAGTAGTAGTAGTAGTAGTAGTAGTAGTAGTAGTAGTAGTAGTAGTAGTAGTAGTAGTAGTAGTAGTAGTATCATCATCAGCAGCAGCAATCACTTTAAATACTGTCTACATAGTTTCTCCTCATATATATATATATATATATATATATATATATATATATATATATATATATATATATATATATATATATATATATATATATGCAGGTTTTGTTAAAGTCGGTAACTGCATTGTTGATTTTATAGGAAGTCTTTTCAATACTTCTTGCTAGTGAGCGAGTGTTCTCGTCAAGGAATCGTAATAGATTATATATATATATATATATATATATATATATATATATATATATATATATATATATATATATATATATATATATATAGAGAGAGAGAGAGAGAGAGAGAGAGAGAGAGAGAGAGAGAGAGAGAGAGAGAGAGAGAGAGAGAGAGAGAGAGAGAATTTAAGGAAACATTATTGTCTACAATGAGAGAAATTACATTTATATCATTATTACAAAAACATTAGTCTGCATATTTTGGTGATCATCAGTGTTATGTATCATAACTTTGTAATTAACTTATTAACAATTCACTTCACCTGTCTCTTAAATGATAAAATTAAGGACGCAACTCTGTAACAATGACTTCATTGTCAAAAAAATGGCTCTTAGAAAAGTCAGAATCTAATACCAGGATAAAAAGAAATCCACATTTGTTTCTGTACAAATTAAATTAATAACTTTCTCAAAACAATGCAAAATTTTTTCTATATATATGAAAAATATCCATTGAATAAATAAAGTGCCTTTTCATAGCCAATATGGTAAATATCTCTCATAAAAGAAAAAAAATGTATAATTCTATAAACTATCAACCTTATCATGAAAATAGGAATAATTACACTTTTTAAGTTAACAAGCACACAGTTAAAGGCAACACTGTCTATTACTGCCATTATGTGGTGAATGTAGAGGGTGATCAGGACAGTCTGGATAATGTCCCTCATGTCGACACAAATTATATACTTTATTTGGTGGAAATCTAGAAGCAAAGCATGCCCCTTAATGCAATTAAAGTCAATGAGCAAATAAAGTAATACCTGTGTCTCTGCAGTGCGAAGGATAGAGAAAATGGGATCTTTCTATTGATGAAAATCGAACCTACCCTCCCACACACTCACCATCCATGAGTGAGTCCACTAATAGTGGCATATGTGAAGATTATACAATTTATACACATGATTACTTAAGTGAGTTTTATAATCCATGACTGTAACAGAAACAAATTACTTTATAATGTTAAGGACAGCAGGGACAAGCAGCTGATCATCTATCTATCCAATGTGTGAATCATAACAATGCAGCAAAAGTGTCAACTCAACTGCATAATTTTCAGGCATGTTATTGACTCTAACATTTATTTCATCCACCTTACTGATGCAGGAGGTGACTCTCATTCCACTGACTGTTAAACTCTGAACTCTGCCTCTTTCTCTTTTCTTCTTCCTTCTTAAATTTTTCAAGAGTAATGATCAAGAAACATCTGTAACCAAGTTGTGTTGTATAAAGCATATAAGCTCTCTTATCTATTTAGAATTGGTTGACTTTGTCCAACTCTTTAATACAGTAAAAAATAATGATCATTTCATGAAATATGAATAGTATGATGAATAGCTGCCAAAAGTTCTCTAGCCAGGTTATTAAAAGTTAAGTCTTTGAGGAGTCTTTAAGTATTAGATGTTGATATGTAATGAGTTTCCCTCTGGTTGGAAGTACTCGTACAGATAGAATATACAAATAATTTACACAATGTTTATTGCTATGAAAAGGAAAAAGTACTAATTGTATAATTATATATTTCAGATCATCTAAAAAGATCTTTAAAATTGGATGCCTACAAAGATGGTGTGCTGTGATGGCTAACCACAAATGAGTGACTAATAAGTATACCAGACCATGGTATGGAAATAAAACACCTGTTCAAAAACAAGAATGATCATTATCGCTATTCAAAAACAGAAATCTTGTTGTGCAGATGTCAGCAATTGCTCACATTCCACTTTCAAGTCATGGGCCTGGAAACTGATTAGATTTGTTTCCTTTCAAACAGTAGGCATGTTCATAGAGGAGTGAATAGGTACAGATGTAAACAAAGGACTTGTGACCTTGGCCTTATGGCAAGAAAGGAAAGGAAAGCTAACAATCATGGTTTCATGTGTGTGTGTGTGTGTGTGTGTGTGTGTGTGTGTGTGTGTGTGTGTGTGTGTGTGTGTGTGTGTGTGTGTGTGTGTGTGTGTGTATTCACCGAGTTGTATTCACCTAGTTGTAATTTTACAGGGCCTGGGTATCATACTCATGTGGCCCCGTCTCCATATCTACACACATCCAACTTTCCTTTAAAACTATGCACACTCCTCGCTGACACCACCTCCTCACTCAAACCATTCCACACCTCCACACATCTTTGTGGGAAACTATATTTCTTCACATCCTTCAAGCATATTCCTTCTATCTTATATTTCTTCATATTCCCTTGGCTATCTTTTTACTATGCGATCTCGTAGTTCTATTTATGTTTTCCTCTCTCAACATCATTTGCTCATTATCCACTTCATCCAGTCCATTCAACAGTTTATAAACCTGTATTAAATCTCCTCTTTCTCTTCTTTGTTCCAAGGTAAGCAAATTCATTTCTTTTAATCTCTCCTCATAGGTCATTTCTGCCAATTCCGGAACCATTTTTGTTGCCATTCTCTGCAATCTCTCCAACTTCCTTATATGCTTCTTTTTATAAGGGTGTGTGTGTGTGTTTCACTGTTTGATCTGCTGCAGTCTCTGACGAGACAGCCAGACGTTACTCACGGAACGAGCTCAGAGCTCATTATTTCCGATCTTCGGATAGGCCTGAGACCAGGCACACACCACACACCGGGACAACAAGGTCACAACTCCTCGATTTACATCCCGTACCTACTCACTGCTAGGTGAACAGGGGCTACACGTGAAAGGAGACACACCCAAATATCTCCACCCGGCCGGGAATCAACCCCGTCCTCTGGCTTGTGAAGCCAGCGCTCTAACCACTGAGCTACCGGGTGTGTGTGTGTGTATTCACCTAGTTGTATTCACCTAGTTGTAATTTTACAGGGCCTGGGTATCATACTGTGTGGCCCCGTCTCCATATCTACACACATCCAACTTTCCTTTAAAACTATGCACACCCTCGCTGACACCACCTCCTCACTCAAACCATTCCACACCTCCACACATCTTTGTGGGAAACTATATTTTTCACATCCTTCAAGCATATTCCTTGGCTATCTTTTTACTATGCGATCTTGTAGTTCTACTTAAGTTTTCCTCTCTCAACATCATTTGCTCATTATCCACTTCATCCAGTCCATTCAACAGTTTATAAACCTGTATTAAATCTCCTCTTTCTCTTCTTTGTTCCAAGGTAGGCAAATTCATTTCTTTTAATCTCTCCTCATAGGTCATTTCTGCCAATTCCGGAACCATTTTTGTTGCCATTCTCTGCAATCTCTCCAACTTCCTTATATGCTTCTTTTTATAAGGGGACCAAACCACTCCAGCATATTCCAATCTTGGTCTAATTACCATACTAATTAATTTCTTCATCATATCTTTATCCATATAATGGAAGGCTAATCCAATATTTTTTATCAAATTATACGTTTCTCCAAACATCTTATCAATATGAGCCTCAAACTGCCCATGGTCTTGTATTATCACTCCCAAATCCTTTTCCTTTTCCACCTTTTTCAACACTACTTCTTCACCCATCTGTGTGTGTGTGTGTGTGTGTGTGTGTGTGTGTGTGTGTGTGTGTGTGTGTGTGTGTGTGTGTGTGTGTGTGTGTGTGTGTGTGTGTGTGTGTGTGCACACACACGTGTGTGTTTCAGCAAACTATGTGTGTATGTATGTATGTGTGTGTATATATATATATATATATATATATATATATATATATATATATATATATATATATATATATATATATATATATATATATATATATATATATACAATTTGCATCAATAAAGAGACACAACATTACATAAGTTACAGTTTCATGTAACACTAATGAAAGTAGTTATTGTACATCTGTGAATGGGAATCCAGATCCTGGTGCATAAATAATCATGTTTCACACCTGACAATGCTTCAAGGCAAACAACATAATGACAAACAACATATGGCATTCTGGCACTGGTGGAGCAGTATTTGAATTGGCCTAATTTTTCCTTTAAATGTCACTTGTCAGATGCAACCTTAATTGATGCTCCTTTATGTGTGTGACAACAGCTGTCGCCAGTGATTGTGTGACTGGAATGGCAGTGTGCAGCTTACTTCATTCACATAATCCACTTCTCTAAAACTTCATCTATTCCTTGAATTCATTCACTTCACTATGTGCACAATGGCTTGCTGTATGCACAAAAAGAAACAATAAAGCTGATCACTATAGATAACATCTTGACAATGCAATGGGCTATAACAATATAGGTCACTACACCAGAGAGACCAAGTAGGAGAATATCAATCTCCAATGTTAATTATATCATTATTGACACTAAAAATAAAAATAACACTTTCTATGAAAAAGACCTAGGCAATTTATTTCCCATAGAAGTGTGTATTTTGTAAGCTCATTATAAATCATAGTGTTTACTTCAAATAACTAACAAATATTATAAACCATAGTGTTTACTTCAAATAATTAACATAAATATTACAAATCATAGTGTTTACTTCAAATAACTAACATAAATATGTACATAACGTTATAAAAAATCAAACTACAGTGGAGACTTAATACTTAAACTTAATTAATTCCAAATGGCTGTTTGAGTATCAAAAAGTTTGACTATCGATACCTATAAATCAGGCAATTCATTCTAATCTTAACAAAACCTCAAGTTTATAAAAATTTCAATTTAATTTTCTTTATATAATTTTGACTTGTACATACTGTAAGTGAAGGCTGGTGATGGATAATGTAGAAGAGGGGAGAAGGGTGGGGAGGAGGAGGAAGGTCGTCAGAGGATGAGTCACCATCCATGAAAACGTCTGGTGTGACTCCTGTGAACCCACTACTGGAGGGCTATGGCTCATTAACACTTGCATTCTCAATAGATTCCTCATTTTTATCACTAATAAACCTCTTTGGTGCCATTACAAGTTTCTAAATGAAAAACTACCGACAGAATGCAGAATGTTGCTTTTCTGAAAACTGCACAAGGACAAGGGATACACACCGGTATCCGGTAAACCGGAATACCAATATTTTGCTATGGTATTACCAATAATACTAGTATCAGAAAGGGATAATGGCAGCAGGGGGAGGGAGAGGCCAGAGCTTTGTTTACAACCATGTGTGCAGCCATTCGATTACCCTATATATGTTCACCATAATAAACCTTAGGTGACACAACATCCAGCTTTAGAATGAAAATGAGGATAGAGAAAGTAGGAGAGAACAGAGAAGGGGCTACTGTCAGTTGCCTCAGATAGCTATGTATGTTTTAGTATGAAAAGAAGATGAGGTTTAGTAGAAGAGAGGTGGTGCTCTACAGATTGAAAATTAGATCCAAGACCTCGAATGTTGCAGCAGTTAGTGAAGAAAAAGTCAAGGGAGGTGTCAAGACATTTTGGGTTGTCACTGAGAGAGCAGTCTGACCTGGAGATATTTTTGGCCCCCTCCCCAAAAGAGGACTCAAGAGGCTGGATTTCGAGTCACTATTTTTCATTTTGAATTCTAGGTGAAGGGTGTGTGTGTGGTAAGTGCATGTAGGTTTGTGTGAAGAAGGAGAGTTGTCTTTAGAGGTCAGGCTGTGACTGCCCCCTTGAGTTGTGAAACACAAAGGGAAATGTTCAGCTAGTGCTATTAGACCTTGCTGGGAGTATATTATTGTTTTGGTAGGTGTCTATACCTCCTCCACCAATGGAGATAGGAAACAGGTAGTGTGAAATGATACAAACAAAGTTGTTCCTAGAGGTTAATCAACATGTCTAGAAGACTCACCAACACTAACAACTGTGAACATGACCAGCTGGTAATTAAATGCATACAATAAATAAAGATTGCATGAGAACTGTGGGATTACCTGAGGATTACATTGTCAAGGTAACACTTTCAACAGTGAAAGTTCCTCCTATGAACTTACATATCATTTCCACAAACAATGCTTTCAGCAGACTTAAAACCTTAAAAGTTTTCAAAAGTTACCTATCATTAATTACAATCCCTAATGATTCCCATTATCCTTAAATCTTCTTAAATATTTGACAGGTTAGTTAGATGCTAAGTACATATGTACACATCTGCCAAACACCATTGCTATTATCATTACTAATATCACATTAATTTTCATATACAACAGAAATAATTTCAGAATGCATCATGATTAAGAACAGGAAATATCAACACTCATCTGAAAATCTAAATCTGTCAAATTATAGGCAAAGGACTTACTTCCATCAAGCAAACTCAATAAATTAAGACAAAAAAAGGTTCAAGAAAAGTCATCAATTGACACATAATGCAAGTCTATAGTATGTATTGTGAAGTATGTTGGAGACAGAATATGGTGCAAATATACTGTACTGTAAAGGCAGCCAATGTCAGAAGACAAAGTGCACAGAGGGTGACCAGGACTTGTGATGCAATATGAGAGGTTAGAGTCAGTGTGGATGAACCAACATTGCTGGTGCTGGTGGTCATCTATGTCAACTCCTTTCACAATACAGTTTTTAGGACATTTCTTTTCTCTATAGTTAAACTGAAATTATAGCTTTGTTTTAATTCCACAAATTTATGAGATTTCACAAGTAATGCTATACATTCCTTTGACTCCAAGCACCTATAAACAGTGTGTCATCATAATGACATTTTTTATGCCACTTACAACAACAATATAAGTTTAGTTTAGGCATTTCTTGATGACATGAACATTTGTTTTTTGTTACCTTCAATCTATTTTTCTCTTACAACACCAAGAGCTTTTGAGCTGCACTTCTATAGGTCAGCAGGATTCACACTGAGGCAGACCTAGAGCCACTAATCTGTCTTACTGTTTTTTGTCCATCTTGATGTCTCTTACATAACAAATGAGCAATCAAATTCTTTGATATCCCAGACTGACATCCATGACAAAGGAAATAGTACCAGAACAAGAAAAGACATCACATACACATAAACTCATGGGAGAAAACCATTCTTACTGTAGATTTGAGAGAGGTAAGTATATACAATTATATCTATAAAGTTCCTTTCATCAGTTATTACCAGTTTTTATTTGGCAACTGATTCACTTATACTTTAAAAATAAGACTATCCATACTATGTAGTAAGAGACAACAAACTACCGTAAGAAGTATTATGATATGTGGTGTCTAGGTACCATAATCCATTGTTCATGGTGAAGTGGCACGGACACTGCAGCAAGAATTAATTGATTTTCTAAAAATGTGTTTATTAAGTTTAATTAAGCAGACCTATCAAGTTTTTATGTTTTTTGCATCTTACATAAATTCAATGATTTTCAAGTCTTAAGGCATAAGTTGAAAATACTATGCTTTTTCTCCACATGCGATATGTTTTTTTTTTATGTTTTTTCAAACAATTTGAAATAGATTTCTCTTTTAAGTGTTACATATATTAACAAAATTGGTGTTGTGATACTTGGCAATGCCATTAAGAGGGCATACATCCATGGCCTGAACACCATGACTCTTTGTTACTACAAATCTTCCAACACAGATAATAACTCCACGCTGTAAAGGTTTGTTTTCTTTTGAGAGAGCCGAACGGTCAAAATTATCCAAGGACAAACTTGCCCATCTGGACTTCAAGCCCCTGCCTTATGAATAAATCTACAACCTTGTGAAACATTATCAAGGATACCCCTACTTATTCATACGCAGAGTTGGGCAAAACTGATGAGAAATTACAACTGTACAGATATAGTATAACCACAATCTCAAACATTAACTTCAGCAAAAGAAAATTTGCAAACTTCTCTCTCTCTCTCTCTCTCTCTCTCTCTCTCAACTGTCAGAGCACTCTTTATCTCTCTCTCTCTCTCTCTCTCTCTCTCTCTCTCTCTCTCTCTCTCTCTCTCAATTGCCAGAGCACTCTCTTTCTCTCTTTGACCATTGTATCATTATCATATTTAATGATCTCAATACTCACTGCGCCACCTACCGATGGCTATTCGTATCTTTAAAAAATTGTTGCATTTCAAGGCCTAAATTGTATGAAATTTTTCATCATATATAAAAAATTGTATGTTGGGACGATCATATCTCAAGGTATTACTATATATATATATATATATATATATATATATATATATATATATATATATATATATATATATATATATATATATATATATATATATATATATATACAGTAATACTTCAAGATACAAAAGCCTCACATATGATTTTTTTTATATACAACAAAAAGTTTCATATAATTTATGCCTTGAAATATGAAGATATTTGTAAGATATGAATAGCCATCGGTAGGTGGCGCAGCGATCGCTCAATACCATAATCCTTCCTGGAGCCTACTCGGCATGTGGGGGGGAAACGGGCCGCTCCCTTGTCTCATAGCAACACACACATACATACACATGAACGCACACACAGGTGCCTTTATACCTTTATTAATAGAACAAACAAACAAGAGTCAAAATCCCACTTGTGAATTATATTCAAAAATAAAATAAATACGAACTGCAGCACTGACGCGTTCGGTTTCGGTGATTGGCGGATTTAGGTATCTTAATAACCTAAGTTATTCAGCCTCCCAAATTTCCGAAACTTTGGAATTTCCTAATGACAAACCTCCAAAATTAAGGACAAGTGATCACATAATATAAACAATACGTCCAATAAGTGCCGTCACCAGCCACTAAAACAAGAAGAAGAAATGGACTGCTTCACTGTGGATTTTCCCAAAGCTAAAATCATTATTAAAAGGAAGGAGATTTCAATCCATAGACAATATTAAGAAGAACACAATGATCCAGCTAATTTTCTATGGTACCAATAGATTAGCGTACCATGAAAATCCAACGTTGTTTTTATTTACATAGTTGTAAATTTGTGGTGAGTGCTCCAGCAAATTTGTAATGAGTGGTGAAACAATAGTGTCTTGCAGACTCCTTGCTTCTTATGTTTTTGTGTTCGATGGTTGGGTATATGGTGAATGTGTTCTTGTATGAGAATGACTATTTTTTTCTTAGAAATTTCCTTTAAATATTAGGGTGCGTCTTCCAAGATGCAGCGTCTTGCAAGATAAAATATATATATATATATATATATATATATATATATATATATATATATATATATATATATATATATATATATATATATATATATATATATATATATATATATATATATATATATATATATATATATATATATATATATATATATATATATATATATATATATATATATATATATATATATATATATATATATATATATATACAAGGCTTGTCTGGAAAGTATCCATTCATTTACAATTTCAAGAAATGTGTCTATCCTAGGACAATGGTGCCCAACTCTCCTTCAAAGTAGTCTTTTCAGACAACACACACTTCTCCCAGCGTCCCTTCCATGTTTCAAAACATTTTGCAAAGTCTTCTTTCTGGATCTTCATCAGCTGGCTTGTCACATTCATTTTAATTTTATCTATGAACTGAAATCCTTCCTTTCAAAGGTGATTTTAGCTTTGGGAAAATCCAATGAGCTGAGCAATGGAATATATTGCCAAAAATCCCTACACAACATGTGAAGAATGAGCAAATGCATTATCATGATGAAGGATCCAGCCTCCACTAACCCACACCTGCAGAAGTGTCCCACAGGGATTTTTGACAAAACATTCCATCACCCAGCACATTGAGCCCCCTAAAGCCCAGATCTGGCTCCTTATGATTTCTGGATTTTCCCAAAGCTAAAATCATTATTAAAAGGAAGGAGATTTCAATCCACAGACAATATTAAGAAGAATGCAATGACCCAGCTGATTTTTTATGGTACCAATAAATTATCGTACCATGAAAATCAACATTTTCTCTTGTTTATCATCTTCAGAAAATGGCCTTGAGAAGGCAAATTACAATTTTTTTTTTTCTCTAAAATTTGTGTGGGTTTATTTCCTAATGTATTTTGAAAAATCACCAAATCACTTACCATCATCATCATTTCCAGAGAGAGAGAGAGAGAGAGAGAGAGAGAGAGAGAGAGAGAGAGAGAGAGAGAGAGAGAGAGAGAGAGAGCTGCCTCTCAGTCAGCCCAGATACAGCATTGGGAGCCGTTTTCTGTTGCTCAGAGTGAAGAAGTTAAGAGCTACCTTCCCACTGCTCAGGATGGCAACAATCAGGCAGGATTTACCTTCACTGCGAACGTGAACCTAACTAAACTCATGTCTTTGCCATTATCTTCACATACATTTTGTTTAAATACTGTGGAGACTCAATATTCAAATGTATGAATACGTAGTCAAACTTTTCAATACTCAAACACAAAAGTTTGACTTACCCGTGGGTAATACTAAAAAAAAAAAACCTGATAGCCAAACATCCACACACGTGGTTGTATACAAAGGCTCCCTGGCCTCTCCCTTTCCCCTCCGCCAGTTGTGCTGCCACGGTTGTCAGAATAACATTCTCATGCATTGAGTCTGTAGTTTTTCATTTATAAACTTACATTAATACCAAAGTTTATTAGTGGTGAAAATATCTGGTAATTGTACACATGGTTGTAAACAAAGCTCTGTCCTTTCCTTCCCCCCCACTGCCATTGTCCCGTTCTGACACTGGCATTACTGGTAATACCAAAACAAAATACCAGTATTCTGGTATTCTGGGTACCAGTTCACATCCCTAGTCCTGCCACAGTCTTGAGAAAAACAACATTCTTCTGAGTTCTGCCAGTACTTTTTTTCATGTAGAAACTTATAATGGCACCAAAGAAGCTTATAACTGATGAAAATAAGGAATCTAGTAAGAATGCAAGTGTTAATGAACAATAACCCTCCACTACTGGGGAAAAGTTCCAAAGATGTTTTCATGGATGGTGACTTGTACTCCAATGACCTCCCTCCTCCTCCCCACCCTTCTCCCCTCCTTGTCTATGTTATCCCTCACCAACCTTCACTTATGGTAAGTATAAATCAAAATAAAAATAAAAATTACATTGAAATTTTTACAAAAATGAGGTTTTGTTAAGATTAGAACAAATTACCTGATTTATAGATATTGATAGTCACACTTTTTGATACTCGAACAGCCATTTGGAACTAATTAAGTTCAAGCATTGAGTCTCCACTGTATCTATTATTATCTTTTTTGTAAACTAATTGACTCTAGAAACATAAAAATATATAGGTTATTGTTTAAATAGCCTATTTCACAAAAATTGTGATTGGAACAACACCCAGGGTGAAATCCACAAAACTTGTCAGTAGCATATCGTTAACAACAAAGCTTTAGCGAACAAACAGGTCTGAGAAACAACATTATCTTCCGCTGCCAGCTTCAATCACACATCTCCATCTCCCAAGTTTTCTATTAGAATTCTACTTAGCTAACAATTAGTTGCATGTATCTTTACAAATCTTTAAGGGAACCAGCACTTCAAGTGGGCTTTTTTTTTTATTATTTTGTTGCCGTTGGCTGGTTTCCTTCCTGCATTAAAAAAAAAAAAAGTCTTTATGGTTTGATAAATAAGCATTTATGCAGAGCTATAGGTAAACCACGCTCTGGAGTCACTTTGGGTGTGGACGCTGCAGTAAATCCCCGGCTCGCCACTATGCCAAATCACCCCCAACACACATCACTTCGTGTCATTCATCACCTATTTACTAATTATTCTTATGTTTTATTTCCCATTAAATACTTTTTAGATTCAATAAGGGTTTGTAGTGTTATGAATGCACTGTAGTATTGTAATATAGATAATAACAATTAGTATACATACATAAATAGCACGACACGTGGCAACGCTATTTTGCGGGGTTGTCAGGTAGGTCTGGGAAGGCAGGCAGGTCAGGGATTAAGGTGGGTCAGGGTCATTCATTCATCACCTGGCCACCCACCCAGCAAGATGGAAGGAAGCGTCATGAATCGTGGTGGACCAATACACAGCCGAGAGAAAGAACTTATATACAACGTATATAACTACTTCTTAGAACCTTGACTTATACCTCAGTGGTGGTGTGGAAAATAAGTCGAAAGCAGAATAGGTATGTTATATTATTTAGAAAGTTTTTTTGGGAGTTTTCTTTACCCTTTTCTACAAAATTATGCAGAGAGAGAGAGAGAGAGAGAGAGAGAGAGAGAGAGAGAGAGAGAGAGAGAGAGAGAGAGAGAGAGAGAGAGGCGATCTCTAATCCTTTTTAATTGCCCTAGTACTGGGAGATATTTGGCAACGCTGTAGCTGGGAAGTCCCCTTTTCCGACCCCACCCAAAGTGACTCCAGAGCGTGGTTTGACTATAGTGGACTGTCCTCTCCCAGAGCCTTCACAGTTGAAGGAGGAGGCAATTCTCTCCCATGTTAAGGCTACACTATACAGCCATCTGTGCTTTTGTTTAGAATTACAGTGGTACCTTGAGATAAGAGCTACCGAAGATATGAGTTTTTTGAGATATGAGCTATAACTTCATCCACTTTTTGTTTTGAGATATGAACGAATTTTTGAGATATGGGTCATGCTTGGGGATGTTTCTGCAGGTTGGTGGCTAAGCGCATCGGCCCAGCCTCAGTGGAGCTAATATCATTGTGGTTCCTCCAGACCTCGTTCACTGTGATTGTTCTTTCATCCTTTTTTGTTTAAAGTAAGAGTAGTTTTATACAGTAAACGTTTACAAGTGAATGATGCTTACATCCCTCCCTCCCTCCCTCCCTCCCTCTCTCTCTCCCTCCCTCCCTCCCTCCCTCCCTCCTCCTCCTCCTCCTCCTCCTCCTCCTCCTCCTCCTCCTCCTCCTCCTCCTCCTCCTCCTCCTCCTCCTCCTCCTCCTCCTCCTCCTCCTCCTCCATTGCCATTCACTACCATTACCTGAAAATGTCTGTCTCTCAGGTAAGAAAATTAAATAAACTTTTGCTTTTATTTCATATACAGTAGAGACTTAATACTTGAACTTAATTCAACACGAACAACAATTACAAAATCACTGTTCAAGTATCAAAAAGTTTGACTATCAATACCTATAAATCAGGTAATTCGTTCTAATCTTAGCAAAACCTAAAGTTTATAAAGTTTCAATGTATTTTTTTTTTTTTTAATTCTGATTTGTACATATCGTAAGTGAAGGCTGGTGATGGATGACTTAAAAGAGGAGGGGAGAAGGGTGGGAGGAGGAGGGATGTCATAAGGACCAGTCACCATACATGAAAACGTCTTTGTAACTTTTCTCCTGGTGTGATTCCTGTGAATTCACTAGTAGAGGACTGTGGCTCACTAACACTTGCACTCTCACCAGATTCCTTATTTTCATCGCTAATAAGCCTCTTTGGTGCCATCGTAAGTTTCAAAATGAAAAACTACCAACAGAATGCAGAAGAATGTTGTTTTTCTCAAGACTGGCACAGGACTAGGGATGCGCACCAGCATCCAGTATACAGGATTACCAGTATTAGCGGTAATACGGTATCAGAATGGGACAGTAGTGGCTGTGAGAAGGAAGAGCTTTTGTATACGACCAAATGTGCAGCCGTTTGATTACCAGATATTTTCACCATTAATAAGCCTTTGGTGTTAATGCAAGTTTATAAATGGAAAACTACAGACAGAATGCAGAAGAATGTTATTCTGATGACCACAGCAGCACAAATGGTGGAGGGAGGGGAGGGGGAGGCCAGAGAGCCTTTGTTTACAACCACAAGTGTGGATGTTCAACCATCAAGTATTCTTTTGAGTACAGGCAACCCCCGCTTAACGAAAGGGTTACGTTCCTAAAAAACCCTTCGTTAAGCAAAACTTCGTTAAGCGAATCGATTATAACAAGTTTAACCCCTGATTTGAACTTCCATTGAGAGTAAGCAAAGCGAGAGTGCATCATAGTACAGTAAAAGGTTTAATGAAAGTAAATATTATGAAGTTTAACATTTAGGTAGTTTAATTTAAGTCATTATAATGTACACTAATGTATGTATGTACGTAACTTTATAATGTTGATGATCTTAACTTTATGAAGGGAGGGAGAGTGAAACGGGAAATACACTAACCAGCAACCTGTGGAATGTAAACAAAGTGCGCATCATGGTACCGCATACAAAACATATGTACCACATTTCCACAAGGCTTTCCATTTTATTCATTGTAGAGTCACGAGTTCAGGTGGTTCTTTTAGCTTTCAAGGAAGATGAGGTCTCACCAGCCTTCTTAATAGAGTCTGCTGACTTGAAAATAGTAGACAGTAGATGGAGTCAAGATGGTGGCAAGCAATGTTATTAGTTTTCTGGCCTCTCTTGTCTGTGAATAATACCCAGCTTCACTTCAAGAGTGACACTTCCTGGTCTTCTTAGGAACGTTAGGCCACATTGCAGGGCGTTTTGGTGGTAAGTTGAACTAGGGAAGATGAGCTGCTGGTGACGCTGTTATGTTTTGACTGGGAAGTGAGTGGTGCGTGTGATCTTGATCTTGATCTTGATGTTACAGGTGACACAGAATTTCTTCTGAGTTAGGCCTTTGTATCGGCAATGCCTGTGTTGTCCACGAGAGGCTTGATCTTGATCTTTATTCTACAGGTGTCTCAGGATTTCTCCTGAGACAGGCCTTAGTACCAGCAGCTCCTGGTGTATTCAAAAGCTGTCAGCTTGCATGATACGGTGAGGCTTTCAAATTTGGAAAAAAACTACCTGGATAAAACTTCGTTAAAGTGAGTTTGGTGTTCGTTAAACGAGCAGATAGTAGTAAAACGAAACCTTCGTTGTAGCGAAATTTCGTTGTGTGAACTTTCGTTAAACGGGGGTTGCCTGTATTAAATCAAACTTTTGCATTCGAATATTAAAAAGTTTGACTATACAAATGTTCGAGTATTGAGTCTCCACTGTATTTTTATGCACTGATAAAGTAGGCATGTGTACGTAACTGGAAAAGGCTTAACAAATTTCTCCTATCTCCACCTACCTATTCCACCAACGCATATCACTGAGAGGGGGAAGAACGTAAATATACCTGTGGCAGCGGCAATGCGGCCTCTCTCTCTCTCTCTCTCTCTCTCTTTCTTACTTAAAACTTCATTTATTCCATGAATAATGAATACAGGGTTGTCCCTTTTGTGATTATTAGACCAGCCACTCTTCTATGGGTGGCTATACTTGTACACTTTAACTGATTGATAGTTGCAAGTGAGGAGTGGGATGCGGTAGAGCAACATTCAGTGGAACGCACCCTCCGAGATAAAAATACTTTATAAGAGTAGTTTATCTATTCACATTCTCTTTTGTTATGTTTTATTATATTTCTATACAATAATTACTATTTATAAATACATGTTTCTACTTAAAAATAAGTATAAGAAAATTTGGATGCTCTTTTTGGAGAGGCTGGAATGGATTAATGGCATTTCTTTACATTTCAATAGGAAAAAATTTTTTGAGAAACGAGTTTTTTGAGATACAAGCTCCTTCACAGAACGAATTAAACTTGTATCTCAAGGCACCACTGTACAAGTAGACTAACTCTCGATTTACGCGTGTTTGATTTATGCATTTTTGTTATAACGCGACCAAAAAAATATTATAATTAATTTAATTTGTGCAATCGGTTTGCTTATACGCGATTTGACCCAACCGTATTTTCAAACTGAGCGCCAGACACAATTTCAAACTGCGCACCAGAGAGCTCCGCTGTTGGCTGATAGGTGGGAGCTCTGCTCTTCTCATGCTTCATTTGCAGTCTGCCAGCACTGAGTATAGACAGAATCTCTTCAATCTGCCTATAATTCACCAAGATGGCCCCAAAACATCCTTCATCTTCTTCTGCATGTGGGGTTATTTTTGATAAATGGATTTTTGATAAAATGGTAAAGCTCAGAGAAAGATGGTGACTGACTGTGGTGTGAGTGGGGAAAGCAGTGACGCAGTGAGTGTTGTGTTTACGTATTCTTTGTTTTGTTGTTTTATCCTATTATTTTTTGCTTTCTCTTATTATTTCTTGCTTTTCCCTTTATTTTAAATACACTTCTAGTATTTAGAATGGTAAATAATAAAAAACATGTTAATTTAGCCAAATAAATAGAGTATTTTGTACAAATTTTTTTGACCACATCCCGCATTCCCCCTATTATCTATTGTTTCTTATGAGAATTACATGTTTGTTTTACGCGAATTTTGATATACACGATGCCTCTTGGAACGCATCTATCGCGTAAATCAAGAGTTACCTGCACTTTTTTCCTGACTCACTAAGTCTATTAATATATCACGCTCTACATCAGTAATAAAGCTGGTTCTCTTCATAAAATTTTCTATGTTGCATGTGGTGGAACGGTACGGCAGTGTGGTCTAGACTGCATGACTCAATCAGCTGATGTGATGGTAAACAACATACTGCTACGAGGGGAAGTCAAAAAGTTCTGCAATTTGAGTATTTATTTCAAAGGAATGAAAGTTACAGCCACATCATTTTTCGATCTAATTACCCTTGACTTGAATACACTTGCTCCACTTGTCTCGAAGACTCTGGATTCCTGCTAGCCAGAAGGACTTCAACTGCTCCTCCAACCACGTCGTCACAGCCTCCTTTACCTCATGATCATCGTGGAACCTCCGCCCCCGCAACGAGGACTTGAGCTGGCGGAACAGAAAGTAGTCACTGGGGCCAGGTCAGGACTGTAGGGTGGATGATTTAGCTGCTCAAAGCCGCAGTCCCTCAGAGCAGCCTGGGCACGCCGGGCCTTATGGACCGGAGCGTTGTCGTGGAGAAGAAGGACACCGAGGGTCAACTTGCCCCTTCTCTTCTGACGGATAGAGTCCCTCAAGTGACCGAGTACTCCGGCGTAGTACTCCCCTGTGATCGTAGATCCGCGGGCAGGAAGTCCACCAGCAGCACTCCCTCGGCGTCCCAGAAGATGGTGGCCATGATCTTGCCAGCTGATGGTTGGGTCCGAAATTTGAGTGGTGTAGGGGATCCCTTGTGTTTCCAAGTCATGCTCTCGAGCTTTGTCTCCGGGTCCCAGTGGTGAACCCACGTTTCATCACCTGTCACGACCCTCGACTCAAATCCCGCTGGGTCTGCATTGTACAGAGTCAGTAGCTCCTCCGAACTTGTGCGGCGCTGAAGGCGATCATGCGGAGAAAGTTTTCGGGGCACCCAACGAGCAGAAACTTTGCTCATGCCCAGGTGATGATGAATAATGGTACAAACGCTTCCATGAGAAATTCCAGTCTCCAACGAAATTTCTTCCACCTTCACTCGCCGATTTTCCATGATCATTGCCTCTACACGATCAACCATGTCTTCAGAGGTCGCCTCGGAGGGGCGTCCCACACGGGGGTCATCTTCAAGAGACTCACGGCCATGACGAAATTCCTTGTGCCAGCGGGTGACTGTTGCATACGAAGGGGCAGTGTCGTTGTACACCGCAACCAGCCTGTCGTGGATCTCCTTTGCGTTCTTCCCCTCTTTTGTCAAGAACTTGATCACTGCACGGTATTCGATCTTGTCCATTGTTGACGTCTACTGCCATCTGCATCCACTGGTCACTCCCTTAAGACTGAGCAGGGAGCAAAGGAGCGGAGCGGTTCTGTTTGTGAACTTGTCAGAACCTAACCTAACCAGACACAACAGGACACGAGTGGGTGAGCTAAATAACATACCGAATTGCAGAACTTTCTGACCGCCCCTCGTACCAACCACCACCAAATTATACTCATGGTATATATCATTAGGAGCCGCCATGGTGCAGTGGAACTATGTGTGCTTTGAGGTCCGAGGGGTCTCCAAATGCATCGGTTCGAATCCTGTCCGCTGTCTGAGTGTAGGTTGGGCTTCCTCACTCGGGGCAACAGTTTCCTAGCGGGTGGGCTTTGAGATAGGAGGTACCCCAAAAAGTATCCCCTTTAGCCAGTAAATTCCCATGAAAAACCCACATGGTATAAAAAAAAAAAAGCACTTATAATAAATGTATGAATAAGGGTTAATGTTCCTGGCATATAAAACCAAATGACAAATCACATTGAATTAATAATTTTCAAAATTCCCAAATAAGAAAGATGCGCAGGTGGAAACGTGTATTTTTATTAGTGATTTATTTTCCAGCATGGCATGAAATGTTAAATTTCCAACAGGTCACACTTGGGGATAGATACAAAAACCTGGCTTAGGAGTAATATCAAACCACCTACAGCATCAAGACAGTCTGTGACATTTTCCCACCACTTTATACCATCGTATGATATGTACATAGGTATACTATGGGTTTTGTGATGGTGTGGAAGGAAATAGTAAAATAATTTGAGATATACCTATACTGAACCATTACATATCTTTTCCTTAGCCTTTTTTTATATTTCTTTTATGACATGGAGAGCCACCATATTTATGTTTGCTGCAAAAATATACAACTTGCAAAGTTGTCCAAAGAATGTAAAATTAATAATCAAAAGTCTCATCAACTCTCCTCCTTTGACTGACTGTCTTCAATCTCTTTCTCACCGCTGCAATGTTGCATCTGTTTCTATCTTTTATCACTATTTTCATGCTATATGCTTTACTGATCTTGCTGACTGCATGCCTCCCCTCCTCTTGCAGCCTCACTGCACAAGACTTTCTTCCTGTCATCCCTATTCTGTCCAACTCTTTAATAGAAGAGTTAACCAGTATTCGCAATCATTCATACCTTTCTCTGGTAAACTCTGGAACTCCCTGCCTGCTTCTGTATTTCCATCTTCCTATAACTTGACTTCTTTCAAGAGTGAGGTTTTGAGACATTTCTCCTTGTTTTTTTGGAATTAACATTTGAAGTGGGCCTTTCTTACTTTAAGTTTTTGTTGCCCTTAATTCGCTTCCCTCTTACATAAAAAAAAGAAAAAAATTATCCTCAGCTACAAAAGTTAAACATTACTAATGACACATATAAACAAAAGCAAACACATACTTAGCTAAGAGATAAATAGATAAATAAATAAAAACAGGACGAATTACAGCACAAGGACACCGAGCACCAGACACTTGGCATGTATCCTCAGCATATAAAACTACCCTCGCAAGACCTTGACTTTAACACCAGTACTCACTCAACATCAGGTGCTAGAAGAGACCAAAGGATTACACTCATGCTCCCTCAAAGTGTAATTACTGCCAGCTACACCAATACAGCATCGTTGATTTAGATGGAGAGGCCACATTCAAAGAAATGTGGCCAGGAGTGAGGGGAGAAGTCACACTCGGGTATCTTGGCCAGGGATGGGGGGGAAGGGCCACACTCCGGTATCGTGGCCAGGGGTGAGGGGGGAGGCCACACGGTCACACTCGAATACCGTTGCCAAGGGAAGAAGAAGGGCCACACTCAAATATCGTGGCCAGGGATGGAGGAGAGGCCACACACAGGTATCGTTCCCATTCACTGGCCTTGAGTACTGCTCCAGTTTCCTTCCCGACGCTCACTAGACACACACACACATTTCCATACACCTCCAGACCTGTACTCACCTTTCTCTTCAGAATTCAGATCATTCGTGGCGATGTAGCCTTGAAAAGTCACTTAAATATACAATAAAGAATGTTGTGGTCCAGCCCCTCTCCACCGACTGTACGCCGGCGGTCTCCTAAAATGTTGTAAACATGGTTTTCATATTTGATATAATGAGGTTATATTCATTATAGGCAAAACATTTAATATTTTTAAAATTTTACATTAATATATCTGCTCATTTCAACTCTTTACTTTGTAAAGAAAATGAAAGTGAAGGCGTGGAAACAGTGGTTGCAACAGTATTGGAACATGCGAGGGAGGGGAATGAATGGAGCAATGACGTCATGTGGGTGTTATTCATAACAAACCCGCCTCACCCGCCCACGCCCGGCCTCCACCCCCGCCACCCACGAAACCCTTCTTCTTAATTTACAAACTAGAGGATAACAGAAGGAAGAAAAATAAGGGTAGAAAATATAAACAAAATGTTGAACATACTTGGTAACTATGACAAAGATAATTTTGTCAACTACATCACAGAATGATACAATTCTACCTACTCGATACTGCATCGACTAAAATCATTATTTTCTCATTCTCGTGGGGACAGAGTGGAGTAAAGTAGCTTCTTTTCTATTCCAAAACGTAATCTCTCAAGAATTACAATAAACATTCACAACTACGTATACTTATTAGTGTACA
>NC_059279.1:11618264-11628264 GCF_017591435.1 Portunus trituberculatus | reverse complement strand
CTATATAAATATGTAGCTAGCGCTACCTCGGTATAGCTAGACATACTTGATGTTAAATGGTATTTGGGAAAATCCGAAATGTCGAAAACATAAACTGATTGTTTTAGTTCGAGGACTGAGAGAGTTAAGGTCTGTTTAGGACAGGCTAACCACCAGAAAGTTCCTTTACAGGAAATGAAAGAAATGCTATATGTTTGGCTCTCTTCAGCTCACAATTCACAAACTTTCTCTTTGGCTTCTCAAAGAATCATAAGGAGGATTTCTTAAATTTGACTTGCTATCACATGCATAATTATGATAAAAAAATAAATAAATAAAGACTATACAAAAAGAAAGAAAAAAAAAAAAATAGATACGAACGTAAGGATACTCATACGCACTGTACACTACATATCTTACTGACGTCAAAAGGTTTAGTGTGTGTATGTGTGTGTGTGTGTGTGTGTGTGTGGATATCCTGTTGACATGAGTTCTAACTGATCATACGTCTTGGTTTTCTTTATGTCATTTCCTGTGTTCATGGGAAGTTACTATTTCCTAGCCTCTCTTTATAAAGAACTAGTAGTAGTAGTAGTAGTAGTAGTAGTAGTAGTAGTAGTAGTAGTATTATTATTATTATTATTATTATTATTATTATTATTATTATTAGTAGTAGTAGTAGTAGTAGTAGTAGCAGCAGCAGAAGCAGCAGAAGCAGCTTTTGCAGCAGCAGCAGCAACAGCATTAGTAATAGTGTAAGTAGTAGTAGTAGTAGTAGTAGTAGTAGTAGTAGTAGTCGCAGCAGCACCACCACCACGACCACCACCACCACCACCACCACCACCACCACCACCAGCAGTTTAGTAGTAGTAGTAGTAGTAGTAGTAGTAGTAGTAGTAGTAGTAGTAGTAGTAGTAGGAAGAGAGAATTTTACGTGTTGGGAGATGAGTAAATAAATGAAATCAAATTAATAAATAAATTCCTTCATTACAGCTCTGAAGAAGTTACAGGAAAAGAAGAATTGAGTTTCTAACTTTCTACAATGCTTCAGCATTCCTCCATGGCAGTGGTTTCCAATCTGTGGTACGCGAGGGCCTTGCAATTGGTACAGGAGCACTTTCGAAATTATGTTTTTTTTTTTCTATCAAATTAAATTAATTCCTTTCTCAGAAAAAAATGATAATTGTCCTACACAAGATAATTTGGCATCGATCAGCTGGTGGAGCAGAAACAGATGCATCCTTCGCATTAAATTTGAATTGTGTTAAGATATGGTACTTGTGAATAAATTGATATTTGCTGGAATTGAATTTTTCTGGAACCAGGTGGTACGCGGGGAGTGTACAGACCTACAAGTGATAGTTGCTCAAGAAAAGTTTGGGAACTACTTCACTATGGATACAGTTCAAGTCAAGGGGAGCAGGTAAAAAAAAAAAAAAAAAAAAAACTCCGGATCTACAGTTAATCACTGAAAGGCAGGAGAGAGTAAAGATACTAGTTAATTATTTTAATGCTGAGAACAACAGAATACTGACTAATACACTCGTAAAATCTATTACTGTATGTTGTAGCATCAAATGTTGTGTTTGCATATTCATTACAGAATCACGAATAGTGTCTGATATCAAAACAAAACAAAAAAGCAAAAGGAGTATTTGTTCTTTTCTTTTATACTTATATTACGAAATAGATATGATGATGATGATGATGACTACTACCACTGCTGCTGCTGATGATGATGATGATGATTCTGCTGCTGTTGGTTTTGCTGCTGTTGCTGCTGTTGTTGCTACTACTGCTTTTGTTACTACTACTACTACTACTACTACTACTACTACTACTACTACTACTACTACTACTACTGCTACTGGTGCTGCTGCTGCTACTGCTGCTGCTGCTACTACCACTACTACTACAAGAAGTGATGTATATTTAAAGCGAACAGGAGAGTTGTAGTACTAGTATTAGCATTAGTATTAGCAGCAGCAGCAGCAGCAGCAGCAGTACGTAGTAGTAGTAGTAGTAGTAGTAGTAGTAGTAGTAGAAGTAATGATAGAAATCGTTATTATAGTTGTTGTTGTTGCTGTTATTGTTGTTGTTGTTGCTATTGTTGTTGATGCTTTTTCTATATAAAAGGGAATGATGTTGCTGTTAGTGTTGTTGTTGTTGTTGTTGTTGTTGTTGTTAGTATATAGTAGTATTAGTAGGAGCAGCAGCAGCACTAACAGAAGCAGCACCTCGACCACCACCACCACTATCACCACTACCACCACCACCACCACCACCAATACCAATAACAACTATTATCACCACCACTACTACTACTACTACTACTACTACTACTACTACTACTACTACTACTACTACTACTTCCCCGTGAAAACATTACCCTCAATAGCAAAAAGTCAAGTTAATCCCTACATTACCACAGCACTGAAAAATATTATTAAAGAAAAAAATACAACAGATAGGAAAGACTATCTAGAAAGTGGCCATTAACTTATCGTAACGCCTATACAAGATATAGAAGCAAGCTAACAAGTATTCTAAGATCAACAAAAAGTATGTATTATAAAAAGCAATTTAATGAAACTAAAGGTGTTTCAAAAAAGCAATACAAAACATTAAATTCACTTCTTCGTAAAAAACGTAACGCAGAGACACAAGACATTGAATTAAATCCACCATCTCCGAATGTCCATATGGGGTTTAATGAACATTATCTTAGAGACCACTTCAATTTAAATAATGCTGACTGTAATTACAAAGCATATCTAAATAACCCGCCAGCATTCTCGATGTATTTGTTGCCAACTGACAGGAGCGAAGTACAACAATGTCTCGCCTCCCTAAAATCAGCCACACCGGGGTATGATGACTTATCTCCTAACTTGCTAAAAGAAACATCCAAACTTGTATCTACACCGCTGACTCATATTATCAATCTCTCATTAAAAAAAGGGTATACTTCCAGATCAAATAAAGCATGCAAAAGTAATCAATATATTCAAATCTGTAGACAGAAAAGACAATTAAATATCGCCCAATCTCCATTCTTCCAGCCTTCAGTAAAGTTTTTGAAAAAATTATCTGTTCTCGCTTGGTAAATTACCTTGAGAAAAAACACCTTTTAATTAAGCAACACCATGGATTTAGAAATCATTCCACCGAGTCGGCGATATAGTCAGGCAGCATTTGTCCATTTCATGCCTGTACTTCGTTTTTCATGTCAACTCTATTGTTTTTACATATTCATAAGGTACAGATGTAGATAAATGGAATTCACCTTGTTGTTAAGTTTCTATGCAATTTATCTTGAAATCCCAATGCCTTGAACTTTCACATACTGTCGTCTGCAATAATATAGGAAGCTACATACGTTGGATACACCGCAAACTATATTTTTGCCACAATATTTATGTTTTACACACACACACACACAAAAAAAAAATTACTTATGTAACTAAATTCAATGCATCCGCGTCCATTTCATTACTTTAATAGCTACATAAAATGCATAATTATTTTCAAATCAGGTTGAGGTTCTTCTGATGTTTACTGCTGCTACACGGACGTGCACCTGGAGACTTCATTAGGCTAAGATGGTGGAACTGTTGCCTTATTTTCATGCTCATGACCAGTACAACTATGGACGCTGGGGGCCACTCTATGTTGCATACATGTTGGAACTGCAAAGCACAGACCCCGAGACTTGGCACTTTTTAGACGTAGGCAATTTTTCTATTACAAAACACAGTGTCCCTTTCACTGCGATTGATCCAGACCATGGCATTGAACAGGAGCACAAAAAGATGAAGGTTAAAGGGGGATTTATTGGCATCACAGGAAAAGAGCAAGCCTTGGACAAGTACTTCATCATAGCCCCTACACTGTGCCGAATTGTACAGGAATTCAAAGAATATGCCGGAATCGAAGCACGCCAGCCAAGTTCTCTTCACCATGAACTTGTTGGAGCAAAAGGTGCCAAGAACATCTCATTTGCAGCAAAGCTTTTCCATGTTCTTACCAGAGGGGGAAATCCCTTCCTCAAGACTGACATGTTCAACCTTGTGACATTTGCTGTCACACCTGATAATGTTAACAGAAACATTGAAAATCGTGACAAATTGGGGCAAGAGGCATTGGAAAATTTTGTCTCTACTCGGATGGTGGAAAAAATCAGTTCCTTTCTGCGACGCTCAGAAGAAGAACAACTTGACGTACATCAAGGACGTAGAGCCACAGTACAAACTAAAGTCAAAGGGCAGTTGGTATCCATTAAACAGGAAAGGTCGCTGCTCTCTCGACTGCTTGTTGTGTGCAAGACTCGAAATGTCTTTTCAGTTAAAGATGCTATTACAGAATTTGAATTCAGTGTCGCTCCACCTTCCAACTTTCATCCAGATGGATCAATGATAATGCTCTCAGACAAATCGAAACTGGTACCTGTAGTCATGAAGTCATCACTACCATTGCCAGATGAGCTGAGCATCCCTGAACCAGTGAGGGCATCTTCCTCGGTCCTGATAATAGACGCAATGTGTATAGTGAACATGATGCCCAAAACTCCCGAAATGTCAAATGCCCTGCACTTTGCAAAGAAGTTTGTTGACATCGTGGCCGACATGAGTGAACCTTAATAGGAGGTCAGAGTCGTTTTTTTTATCAGTACCTTGCTGGTTCTCTCAAGGAAACAACTCGCCAGAAGCGAACAGTTAACACAACACCAGTTCATTATCATGTCAATGATAACACTGAAATAAGGAACTTAAAGACGTTCCTCTCTCATTTGGACACTAAGGCAAAGTTGACAGAGTATCTCTCAGATAAACTCATTAGCCACTATGAAAATAAGCCAAAGAGAGTTGTTGTTATGCACCATACAACAATTAAAGCTAATCACTCATTATCTGACATTGTCAGTATGCCTGAGATGGCGACGGGTCGGCACAATCTGGAGGAGGGAGACCAGCTTGTTCTGAATGCATTTGATGTGATGCACAAGGACCCTCAATCCATTTTGGATGTCTTTTCAGTTGATACAGATGTTTTTGTTCTGCTTTTAGGTCACTTCCCATCACTTCCAAAGTCATCAACACTTCTCAGAACAAAAAGTGACAGAATATCAATCAACGATTGCTACCAAAGACTTGGACCCAAGAGGACAGAGGCACTCATTGGGTAGTATGCTTTCAAGGGAACAGACAACACTGGATCATTTGCTGGTAAGGGTCTGTTAAGTCACTTTAAAGCATTTATGCAAGCTGACGATGAAGTTTTGAAAGCATTTACTGTATTTGGGTTGACAGAAGAGATACCAGCATGTATCTTTGATTAAATGGGGCGATATCTGTGTTTACTATACAAGACCTCAGGCATCAATGAGAACAACGTTAGAGAGCTGAGGTGGGCTCTATTTGCACAGAGAGAGAGAGAGAGAGAGGGTAAACAGCTACCCCCAACTCGAGGAACTTTAGTGCCCCACACTTCCAGTTGTCTAAAGCACCTTGTCCGGAAATACCTTCACCTGTAGACTACGGCTGGAAGTCAGAGGACGGTCGCCTCAAGCCAGTCTTCTGTGAGAATGCACCAGCTCCAGAGGCCTTGCTAGAGCTAAGGAAGTGTCATTGCAAAACTGGTTGTAACAAACAATCATGTGGATGCAGGAGAAACAGTTTGGTATGCACAGACCTGTGTGGATGTGGAGAGATATGTGAGAACGTTGTACTGGACAAACCTGTGGATGTAGATGAAACAGACTGAGATATCAAAAGTACTTTTTGCATTTGAGATGGAAGGTTAATGTTGGACATGATGCAGTGCAATTATGGCTTAATAAATGGTTGTGCAGTTTGATATAGCTAAGGCAAAAAGAAGTTGTAAGATTTAATAGTAATGTGCAACCTCAATTTCAATTTTCAGTATTGTAAGGAAATTAAGTTTTTACGATGTCAAAGTGTGAATTTTTGTCTTTTGCTTGCAACAATAAACGCCAGAAATGTATTATTAAAGGTTAAATGCAGATTAAAAACCTCTAAGTTGAGTTATTTCTATTACTACGTCATGAAGACCCAGTTCAAATATTGCAGTTTTAGGCCATTCAGCAAGCTATATATAGGTTCTTTCAATAGATCAATACTGTATCCTAAATGTGTCTGTGAACATAACAACAAGTTTAACTTTGCTCCATGGGACGTAGGTAAACCCTAAATAACGAGAAACTAGAGTTGGCGAAAAAAACGAAGTAGTATACAATTGCTGCCTGACTAATACTACAATTTGTTAACAATGTCTAGAGGAAAAACTGTATGTTGTGGTAATTTTCATGGATCTATCTAAAGCTTTTGACGCATCAGACCATGAAATGTTATTTAGTAAATTATAAAATATTAGCGTTAGGGGTACACCATTAATACTATTCAAGAGCTAATTGAGCAACAGGTAGTAGTGTGTTTACTGTAATCAAAACTATTCCTCTTTTAAACCTATATGTAAAGGAGTGCCACAGGGGTCCATTCTAGCTCCTATACTTTTTCTTATATATATCAACGATATTGTAAATTCAAGTACAAAATTTGACTATGTAATATATGCTGATGATACAACCTTTCTGATAAATGATAAAGACTTAAATTCCCTACATTCGAATATAATATCAAAACTAAACATCATTAAATCATGGTTACAATCTAACAAATTAAAGCTCAATATCTCAAAGACTAAATATGTTCTCTTTCAGAATAAATAAATTAAAAACGTACTTCCTCCTATATTTCTGGACAGTGAAGTTTTAACATAAGTTAATGATATGAAATTTCTTGGAGTAGAAATAGATGATAATTCAAATTAGAACTGCCATATTGAAGATGTACCATTAAAACTCTCAAAGATTACAGGTATTTTGTATCGCGTTTGTCACAACTTAACTTCAGAAGCGATGATCAGCATACATTACACTCTCTGCTACCCTCACCTCCCATACTGTGTCTCACTGTGGGCAAGTACATGACCTTCATTTCTTAATAAATTAAAAATAGAACAAAATAAATTTTTAAGATGTATCTTTATTAAAAAATACGATTCTACAAGAGATATTTATAGTAGAGAAAATATTCTTAACATTGTTTCCATACACAAATACTTCACGCTTCTTTTAATTTACAAATGTATTAGACACAACTCAATATTTACAGTCATTGGTAATCCTTTTCATACCCGCAGAAATAATGTAAATTTATGATGCCCTACCTTTAGAACTACATTGTATAAGAATAGCATCATATGTATCGGCCCGAACTTGTATAACAACCTGCCAAACGAGATCAAACTTCTTGGTAATTTCAACATACAAGCATATAAAAACAAAATAAAGAAACATATTTTGATTGAACAAAATTTAGCATAAACTTGTACCTATGCTTTGAGTTGTGTACCCGTTCATTATTACTTTTTTCTTTTCTTTTCATTTTTTTTTTTTTATTGAAAGCTTGTATATATGGTGTCTCAATCAGACTATAGAATGTATTAGTTAGGTTTCTACCTTGGTGACAGCACATTGTATGCAAGTTAACTTCACAATGAAATAGGATTACTCCCTAACTAGGTTAGATATTATGTAAAACTATTTTTCTGGTCTCACTGCATATAATTCTTAATTAAAACCATCTGTCTTAGGAGTTTCAACGCGACAAACCATGCCTGACCTACTTATTGATTGTAAATCTGCCTGTATACCTTGAAAATGGCAATAAACTATACTTACTTACTTACTTACTACTACTACTACTATTACTGCTACTACTACTACTACTACTACTACTACTACTACTACTACTGCTGCTGCTGCTGCTGCTGCTGCTGCTGCTGCTGCTGCTGCTGCTGCTGCTGCTGCTGCTGCTGCTACTGCTGCTGCTGCTGCTGCTGCTGCTGCTGCTGCTGCCACTGCTGCTGCTGCTGCTGCTGCTGCTGCTGCTGCTGCTGCTGCTGCTGCTGCTGCTGCTGCTGCTGCAACTGCTGCTACTGCTGCCACTGCTGCTGCTGCTGCTGCTGCTGCCACTGCTACTGCTGCTGCTGCTGCTGCTGCTGCTGCCACCACCACCACTGCTGCTGCTGCTGCTGCTGCTGCTGCTGCTGCTGCTGCTGCTGCTGCTGCTGCTGCTGCTGCTGCTGCTGCTACTGCTGCTGCTACTACTGCTACTACTACTACTACTGCTACTACTACTACTGCTACTATTGCTACTGCTGCTACTATTACTGCTACAAGAATAGCAACAAGAACAGGAATAGGAACAGGAACAGGAATAGCATCAGGAATAGCAACAGCAACAGGAACAGTAACAGGAAAAGGAACAGGAACAGAAACAGGAACAGGAACAGCAACAGAAACATAAACAGGAACAGGAAAAAAGAATAGCAACAGGAACAGGAACAGGAACAACAACATAAACAGAAACAGGAACAAGAATAATCTAATAATGATAATGTTGACGATAATGATAATAGTGATGAAAATAACAAAAAGAATATTAAAATAATAAAAATGATGATAATAACAATAATAATAATGATAATAAAAACAATAATAATAATGATAACAATAATAATAACGATATTATCAATGATAATAAGGATAATAACAATAATAATAATGGTAATAATAAGAAGTAAATATTGATAATGATAATAATAATAATAATAATAATAATAATAATAATAATAATAATAATAATAATATATAGCAATAGTATTTATAATATATATATATATATATATATATATATATATATATATATATATATATATATATATATATATATATATATATATATATATATATATATATATATATATATATATATATATATATATATATATATATATATATATATATATATATATATATATATATATATATATATATATATATATATATATATATATATATATATATATATATATATATATATATATATATATATATATATATATATATATATATATATATATATATATATATTAGGAGTGCACCTTAGAAAAAGAACAGGAGCATGAGGAGGAGGAAGAGGAGGAGGCATCGAAGCCTTAATGTGAAGGCGTTCTTTGTCTTCGGGTCTTCCTGGGGCTTCAGCACACACACACACACACACACACATACACACACACACACACACACACAATTTCTCTTCCGTGGCGTCACTGTAAAATCATGACGTCATTGCATAGTGTGACCTTGCTCTCTTCCAAGGAAGTGATGACGTCATAAGTACGTAGCTTGTTCGTCATCAAGCGAGAAAGAGAGAATTGCATGTATTTTCACGTTTACTTCTTCCTTTATTTTTTTCCTAGTGTGCTCGACTGCCTTCCCTGCATCATATGTTTTTTCCTAAAGTGTGTATGTGTGTGTGTGTGTGTGTGTGTGTGTGTAGTTCACCTTGGTTCACCTCGGTCGCCTGCTGGTCACCCAGCCAGTCTTCCCCATTACGGAGCGAGCTCAGAGCTCATAGACCGATCTTCGGGTAGGACTGAGACCACAACACACAACACACACCGGGAAAGCGAGGCCACAACCCCTCGAGTTACATCCCGTACCTATTTACTGCTGGGTGAACAGGGGCCACACATTAAGAGGCTTGCCAATTTGCCTCGCCGCTTACCGGGACTCGAACCTAGCCCTCTCGATTGTGAGTCGAGCATGTGTCTCTCTCTCTCTCTCTCTCTCTCTCTCTCTCTCTCTCTCTCTTATACAGAAACACTCACACACACACACACACACACACACACACACACACACACACACACACAAACTGCTGTCTTGTGTTATTGAGACGCAAAAAGAAGCAGTCAGAGAGGACACTGGTGAGTCAACAGCAACCTTGCCGTGCCTCCTCACCTCCTCACCTCCTCACCCTGTTCACACCATCCCTCACTCAATGGCGCCTCCCGTCTACGGTAAACCTAAACATAGATGGTAGCATTCATAAAGGTTTCAAGTTTTTACACCATATTGGAAGTTTTTTTTTTT